>NC_064811.1:132920215-132991407 GCF_023721935.1 Panthera uncia | reverse complement strand
GCGCGCAGCCGGGGGCGGCGGCCGCGGCGGCGGGGCCATCGCGGCGGCGGCGGCGCGGCCGCCCAGCCTTGTGGGAGCGCGGGGCCGCTGCGGCTGAGTAACTCTGCTCGGCGTCGGGGCCGCCGGAGGCCGGTCATATGACTGAGCCGGCCCGCCGCCGCCGCCGCCTCGCGCGCTGACAGTTATCTCCTGCGGGAGGAGCCCGCAGCCCCACGGCGGCGGCGGCAGCGGCGGCGCGGGAGGAGCGCGGCCGCCCAGGCGCGGCCATTGGCCGGGCGGCCGCCCGCCCCGGGCTCACGTAACCCCGGTGGGAGGCGAGGCCCGGATCTGGCGGCCCTGTGCTCCCAGCACGCGGGGAGCGGAGGCGGGGCGGGCGCGGCGCTTAAAGGGGCCCAGGAGGCGGGGGCGGTCGCCGCGCGGCCGGGGTGGGCTGCGGGAGGGACGTGGCTCCGCGAGCGGCGCGTGGGGCTGGAGGTGGCTGCATTCTTTCGAAAGCGAGAGAGCAGCTGGGCCGATCTTTGTTCTTTTGAGACAAAGCCCCTGAACTTGGGTCCTGGCTTTGTGCAGGTGCAAAGGCTCGTTTATAGAAACCCCATGGCGCTGGGAAGGGTTTAAGACGTGAGGTTGCTGTTTCACAGGACTGATTCGAATGTCACAACACCCAAGATATTGGCATGTTTCTACCATATCGATTAGATCTCTCCGTCTTTTTTTTTTTTTTTTTTTTTGGTTTTTAATTTAAACTCCTTAGTTGTTCGATCTTTAGCATCTTGGGTCACTATACCGTAGTTATATAAAAAGTTGCTTGTGAAATTAAAAAACACATGGAATTCACCACATAGATTTAGAAAATTAAGAGAAGCTATTTTATAACAAGAGAATGCTTTCCTAGTACATATTTAACCATCAAGGCACATAATAATCTGATATCAACAACGGATAGATGTTATTTGATTTGGAGAAGGGAGGGGTATTTGACTTGGCTTTCCTATCCAGTCCCACCCAATCTCGGTGAGAACTTTAGTCTCTGGTGCAGAACTCTCCCAACAGGCTGTGGTGGTGAAGGAACGTGCCTGACTCAAAGCAGCTTCTTAATCTGCCTTATAGCATTAGATCTTCAGTTTTTCTGATGAGGAGTCATAGAGATAAAAGTAAGATTCCAACCCTGCCTCTCCTAGCTTCTTCATGAGCAGTGAACGGTGACTCACCTGGATTCCCTTAGACTTGTTCAAAGAAGGACTCTTGGAAACTCAAAAAAAGCAAATGTATTTCCCTGAATATAAGTAATCAAAAATACCTCTTCTGGCTCTTGTAGTAAACTAGCTGTAAATAATGATGTGCTGAAATTTCACAAAGGTAAGGGAAAGATGGTAGAAATTGAAACTCAGTCACGTTTTCCTTTCCGATCTCTTCTATTAAAATGGTGGATTAAGTGTTCTTGCCAGTAAGCAATCCTTGTTTTGCACAATGGAGTGTACACAGAACCCTGATTTGCAACTTTGGTATTTCTCTCTGTTTACTGGGAGCATCTACCTCATGAGACCACTAGTATTGGTTAGTATCCTGTATAGCAGATATTGGCTTCATCCATTGTGACTTTATTAAGACATGGCCCCAAGTTATATTATGGCGGGAACTTCACCACCCTCCCTTACCCTGTCCTTGCTCAGAAAATGTCCTTTATTCCCCAAACTGAAGTGCATACTGTTGATAGCCTACAACTTTTGTAACTGCACGTTAAAGAGGAATTTGGCATGATGTCCCTTGTTCCTCACCTCCAAGGACTAGTTTAATTTCAGCCCAGTCCAAATGTGCAGCATCACCCAAAAGAGGCAATTTAAAAATCAGCCTGCCCCAGACATCACCCTCAATTTTGATCCTCACTGGGCAACTATAAAGGGAGTATGTGCATCTCAAACTATTAAGGACCAACTTCAGTTAGGAGAGAAAAAAAGGAACTAAAATGCTTCCCTTCTCCCCCTTTTCTCACTTTGCTTCCTTTCAACACACATTCTTCCTCATTCTGGTTCTGGCCACACCTCTTGCTCTGAATTCTAAAAGCAAACAAAAATCCTAACCAGCAAAATCTGGGGAGCTAGCTCTAGACAGCTCTCCTATCCCAGTTTCATTATTTCTCTTCTTGTCTTTTCAAGGCCTCTTCAAAACTTCATCTTTTGCCTGTCATGCACTGGTCACTGCCTCTTCCCTGAAGCTTGTCCCACTCCCAGTCTCCAGCACAGTTGTGTGGCTTGTCTCCTGATTCCATACATCTAATTCACTTTATACCCTCACTCCCTCTTAGAAAATCTATCAGCTGGCTGCTCCTGTATGCAGCTGTCAAGAGGAGGAAGTAAAACAATATCCTGAATTCTTGGGAGATGTTAGAGTAACACTTAAGATGGAAAAGGGGGAATTGTAAAAGAGCTGATTTACTTATTCTGTTCGGAGTCCTGGTGACAGTTCTCTTCAGTTAATGCGTGTTCTGGAAGTTCCTTTAGGAGTTTCAATTGTACAGTTAGACTGCCTGGTACACTGTAGCCTACCTAATATCTGTTACCCCTTCCTCCCAACGCAACCCCAGTTTTGTTCAGGTGTCCATCCCTCCCCCAGGCCAGCATGCCTCAGGGTAAACTGACATTATCCCCAAACTCGGTCTAAGTGATCTAAGAGTAATCTCATTGCTTTTGCAAGGTGTTGGTTCAGGAATGAGCGCTTGAGGCCATTCTAGCCAAGAAGGCAAGAAGGAAAGGAGCCAGAGGAAAGTGATCCTGGAGAATGTTTTCTCGGTCTTAATAGAGAACTATAAGGAGAGATGTGGGTTGTTGTTGTTTTCTCCCTGTGTATGTTGTGTGTTGACATGTAATGCTACCAATGTTGCTACCAGCCTGGGCATGAAACCAGTTCTGGAGATGGCAGAGCAGAGAGGTGGAAGCAAGCTGTGTCCTTAATACATTGTTGATCCATAATACCTCTACCCTGAGCTGACCTTCCCCATTTGATGAGATGATATTTCTGTTATCTGAAGCCAAAAACAGTCTGTAAGAGAGGGTCCTGTTTTGTGTCCTCTATTGCTTGTTATATGAAACAAATAAACCCCTGCTTCTTTAACCCTCAGTACACCAATCATCACCAATGGATCTGCTTTTTACTTCATATTTTTAAGTCATTTTGCAAGTCATTTATAAGAAGCAAGAATAAAGGAATAGTAAAACAATTTTAAATGTTTAATAAGAATTTAAACATAGTAAATTCAAATTTTTAGTCTATATTTTCCTGCAATTAAACGAAAATTACCCTAAATGGGCCATGTCCTTTATTATTATTTTTTAAAGTAATCCCTATGCCCATGGAACTCCGTTAAACAACACTGAGATCAAGACTCAACATGCTCCACTGACTCAGCCAGCCAGGTGCCCCAGGCCATATCCTTTAAATACAACTATTGATCAGTCAACATAACATATTGAACCAGGAACACAATCATCTCATAAATACTGACTCCAGATTAAGAATACATCTCAGATGCACTAGCTTATTATTACTTTTGCTTCTTCTTGCACTTGAATCAACAAAAACACTTTTGAAATTTTTGATGGCTTGCAATTTTATTGAAGATAGCCATCTTCTTTACTTCTTGGCTGTGAAACATTTTCATTTTTAGATTTATAAACAACATTAGAACTAGCAACTCAAACACATTGGACTCCTTAAACTTATACAATATATGTCAATTATATCTCAATAAAACTAAAGGAAAAAAGAATTAGCAATTCAATGCATTTTTCTTCTCTACATCTTGATTTCCTTCCAATCACCTTTGCATATGCATTGCCTTTAGCAGTTGTTGACTTGCAAACTATATCAAGTATATATGATGCAAAACATCAAAAAAGATGACAGAATACATCACATCTTTTTTGGATGGCTCAAGTCCTTGTTGCAAAATAATGAATAATGAAGTCATTCCTGTGGAATGGTTAAGAATACCGTATTTCCTTTTTATCTTTAAAAATATATTGTGGAGGGGCCTCTGGGTGGCTCAATTGGGTAAGCTTCCAACTTCAGCTCAGGTCATGATCTTGCAGTTTGTGAGTTCGAGCCCCATGTGGGGCTCTGTGCTGACAGCTCGTAGTCCGGACAGAGCCTGCTTCGGATTCTGTGTCTCCCTCTCTCTGTGTCCCTTCCCCATTTGATCTCTCTCTCTCTCTCTCTCTCTTTCTCAAAAGTAAATAAATAGATATTTAAAAAATAAATAAAAATATATCGTGGAATTATCAGTTCTTGAATTTGAGAAAATTTAGGATACCATTATCTAAAGACTCATCATCTAGGGGTGCCTGGCTGGCTCAGTCGGTAGAGCATGCAACCCTTAATCTCAGAGTTGTAAGTTCAAACCCCACATTGAGTGCAGAGATTACTTAAAAGACAAAAACAAAAACAAAATCTTTAAAAAATAAATAAAGACTCATCACCTGGTATTTCACTTGTATATGATAGATTTCACCATCATCATTAAAGTCTAGAGTGCTTTTGTTTATCTTTTTGCAATTATTTTCTGATTTTTATAATATATTTGAAGTATTTTCCTCTATCAATTTCTTTTCCTTGGCATTATGGGGGAAAAATGAAATTTTTGAATTCTCATCAGTGATTAATAAAAGCTTTAATAAAAAACTACAAAGATAATGTCTCCAGATTTTTTTTATACCTTCTTAAGAGATGATGTAGTGCTTTGGACAATACAATAAGATAATAGCAGGATGATGTAATAGTGATGATTTATTTTACCATTGAATAAACCTTCTAGGCAATTCCAAATTGTTTTCTTATTATTTTTGTCTTCTCTAGCATAGTTGGGAATAGTTGTTGAGTAATGTTGAAATAATTCCTGGATGATGTTATAACAAAATGTTTAAAGGTAAAGAAAATTAAGATCAGTAGGATCCCATAAATTATGAAAGGGTTCAGTGGACCCATATGGTAATTGCAAGCTAGACCGTTTTTTTTTTAAAGTACACTTACTTTTTGTTCTTTGGAAAAAACAGGAGTTTAAGAAAGAATAAAGGTCATGAAATACCCATCCTTATAAATAGTTAGAACCTCTCAGAAAAGAAACTCAAACTCTAAAATTGGATCCAACTGACTCTGATGTTGCAAGGGTTAATCCACTGTAAATTGATTCTCTGGTATTTACAGCAGAACTCAATCCACTTGATAATCTCACTATAGCAATCAATGACTTCCACGGTGCCGAAATCAAGGGATGTTTTTCCTGTCTTCTTTGCAATAAATACAATTGACCACTTTCTCCCTTTTTGAAACCCTCATTTTTGGTACCATAGACCTTTTCTAGTTTTAAACTACCTGACTAGTTACTCCCTCAGTCTCCTCAGGAGAGTCCTCCTCTCCCTATCCTTTAAAATATGAAACTCGGGGCACCTGGGTGGCTCAGTCGGTTAAGCAGCCGACTTCAGCTCAGGTCACGATTTTGCGGTCCGTGAGTTCGAGCTCCGCATCGGGCTCTGTGCTGACAATTCAGAGCCTGGAGCCTGTTTCAGATTCTGTCTCCTTCTCTCTGACCCTCCCCCGCTCATGCTCTGTCTCTCTCTGTCTCAAAAATAAATAAACGTTAAAAAAAAATTTTAAGGGGCGCCTGGGTGGCGCAGTCGGTTAAGCGTCCGACTTCAGCCAGGTCACGATCTCACGGTCCGTGAGTTCGGGCCCCGCGTCAGGCTCTGGGCTGATGGCTCGGAGCCTGGAGCCTGTTTCCGATTCTGTGTCTCCCTCTCTCTCTGCCCCTCCCCCGTTCATGCTCTGTCTCTCTCTGTCCCAAAAATAAATAAAAAACGTTGAAAAAAAAATTAAAAAAAAAAATTTTAAATATGAAACACTTCAAGGCTTCTCTTCTCCTCTGTCTTCTATTCTTTTCATGCATACTTTTCTTCTCCCTAGATAAACTCATCCATTCCTGTGACTTTAAATGCCATCTATATATAGATAATACCTAACCTTTTACCTCCGATCCTAACCTCCATTCTAGATCTTGATAACCAGCTATTTGATGTGTCCAATGGGTAACTTACAAGCATCCCACATTGAACTCCCAATTATTTTTTTTTCCAAATCCTGTGTCTCTTGCCTTCTTCTTCTTTACACATAAATTTGCTTTCACACATTTGTTTACAACAGAAACCTAGAAAGCATTCTTAACCTTTTGCTTTCTCTCATCATTCAAAATATTTCTCACATCCATTTCTCTCCTTGTCCATTACCACCCTAGTCCAAGTCACCATTATCTCCTGTCTGCAAGAGTTGTAATTGGTTACTTTCTTGTCCCATCTCCAATCTATTCTACATGCAATAGGGATCATTTAAAAATATGAATTATTTCTAGGTGCCTGTCTGGCTTGATTGACAGAGCATGTGACTCTTGATCTTGGGGTTGTGACTTCGAGCCCCACATTGGGCATGGAGCCTACTTAAAAAAAAAAAGAAAAAAATTTTTAATATTTATTTATTTGAGGGGGGGATGGGCAGAGAGAGAGGGAGACACAGAATCTGAGGCAGGCTCCAGGCTCTGAGCTGTCAGCACAGAGCCTAACATGGGGCTTGAACCCACGAATCATGAGATCATGACCTGAGCCGAAGTTGGACACCGAACCAACTGAGCCGCCCACATGCCCCCTTCATGGAGCCTACTTTAGTATATATACATGCACATTGTTTATTGTCACTTCTTTGATTAAAACTTTTTAGTGGCTTCGCATTGCACTTAGTAAAATCCAAAATTCTTCATGTGGCCTTCCACATTATTAGGTCTCTCCCTCTCTCTCCAAATTCATCTCACATCACCCTCTCACTCACTTGCTATCCTCTAGCCACACTAATGTACTTTTATTTCTTTTACCAGGCCTCCTCTGCCAGGAATGCTCCCTCCTCCAGCTCACAACTCTGTTTGAAATTTTCTCCCATACACTCATTCACACTCAATACACTGATGCACAATGCATAAAATTTAGAAGATGTATAAAAATACAAAGATGAATATAATACTGTGTCCATATATAGATAGAAACAGCTACAAGTAGGGGCGCTTGCCTGGCTCAGTCAGTGGAGCACTCAACTCTTGGTCATAGGGTTGTGAGTTTGAGCCTTATGTTGAGGGTAGAGGTTACTTTAAAAAATTAATAAATGTAGGATCTCTTAAAAAAATAGCTACAGTTAACATGTTTATGACCTTTCTTCCTTCCTATCTTTTTTCTTTCTTTCTTTCTTTCTTTCTTTCTTTCTTATTCATTTTTTGTATGACAGGGATTTTTAATTTTAGGTTCTGATGATCCCCTGCCTTAGGTAAAAGTTCAATAAACATCATCGTTTGTTTTTCTTAAATCATTAATACTACATAAATTCATCAAGTTCGTGTACTTAGCAGTCATCCAGTATTCCAACTGTGTTCTAGCCAGTGGCACTGAAGTGTGTGTTGAATAAGACACACTTTGGAGTACTGCTTAAAATTGTGATCTGTCTATAAGCATTCTGCCTCTACCCCCCATTTCTTCAAATCCCACTAAAATGACAGCAAAGAAACAAAAAAGGTATGCACCTACAAAAAACAAAGATAAGAGGAGGGAAAAACAGAGAATTACAGATTGCAACAAGTGTTTGGCCAAGGATTCGTGTTTGGAAGATAGAAAGTAGATGAAGGAATAGTAATTAATTGAGCAGAGAGGAAGAATTCAAAACCTAAGAATGAAGGGGAGGGTCAGTTCCCCTCAGAGACTGTAAATCCTCAACATTTGGGACCTGCCAGGTAGGTCACTGACAGGGAAATCAGATGCAGACTCAAAATAGGAGGGATAGGTGAAAGTCTACATATGAAATAGTTAGACCCCAGTTTCCTTTCTAAAATGACCCTGCCCAGCCAGACAACTTTTGCTCAGTGGATCAGAAAAGGTGCATTAAGGAAATGCTCAGTTCCCAGAGAAATAGAAGAGTGACAGAAAAAAAAAAAAAAAAAAAAAGTTCTCCAGACATTTACAGTTGGGGTAGCTCAGTAAAATGCTAGTTCATTACTACAACATCTACTTGTGAATTTCCCAAGTTAGTACTCACACAGGGAATTTCTAATGAAATGTTTACTTTTTTTTTCTTTTTAAGGTTTATTTATTTTTGAGAGAGAGCACAGCAGGGGAGGGGCGGGTTGGGGCGGGGACAGAGGATCCAAGGCAGGCTCCAGGCTAACAGCAGGGAGCTTGACGTGGGGCTCAAACTCATGAACCACGAGATCATGACCTGAGCCTACATCAGATGCTCAGCCAACTGAACCACCCAGGTGCCCCTCTAATACAATTTTTAGAGTCTCATTCTTAAATATGAATAGCAACCCAAGAATCACAACATTTGATGAATATCTCCAACATGGTAAGAAAAGCATGAAGAAAGTAAAAGCAGGGCACCCACCGGGTGGCTAAATTGGTTGAGTGTCTGACTCTTGATTTTGGCTCAGGTCATGATCTCATGGTTCATGGGATTGATCCCCATGTCTGGCTCTTCACTGACAGCAGGGAGTCTGCTTGAGATTCTCTCTTTCTCTCTCTCTCTCTCTCTCTGCCCCTCCCCTGCTCATTCACTCTCTCTTTCAAAAATAAATAAACTTGGGGCGCCTGGGTGGCTCAGTCGGTTAAGCGTCCGACTTCGGCTCAGGTCATGATCTCACGGTCCGTGGGTTCGAGCCCCGCGTCGGGCTCTGTGCTGACAGCTCAGAGCCTGGAGCCTGTTTCGGATTCTGTGTCTCCTTCTCTCTGTGACCCTCCCCTGTTCATGCTCTGTCTCTCTCTGTCTCAAAAATAAATCAACGTTAAATAAAAAATAAATAAAAATAAATAAATAAACTTGAAAAAAAAAAGATCAGAGAAAACACAGGAGAACAAATTATCCAAGAAATAATAGAAGAAAACTTCCTGGATAGGGCCCACCCGGAACAACACACTTTTTAAAAACCCCACTTCAAGGTATAGCATCATTACATTTCAGAACACCTTGGATAAGGAAATGAATTATAAAACTTTTCAGAGAAAAAAAGCTGATCACAAAAAATGGAATGCTTCAAATAGCATTGGAATTGCAACTAACCACTCTTGATGGTAGGAGACAATAAAGCACTACCTTAACAATTCAGAGGAAAAAACTGTTTTCAGCCTGGAATCCTTCACAAAACTAAACTGTAAATCAAGTAATGTAGAATATACAAAATTTTCATATATTCAAGGTCTCAAACATTATACCTCCATTCTTTCTTAAGAAGCTGGAAGATGTATTTTAGCAAAATCGGGGATTAAAATATGAAAATGGAAGATACAGGAGAAGATCCTAGAAAGAAAAGCAGCAGGGAAAGTTGTGGCAGGAAGGAATGTCCCAGGACCTCTGAGAAACAACCAGGCCAGAGATGAGGAGGATGGTAGAGGGCTCCAGGAACAGCTGAGACAAATGGAATAGAAGTTTTTGAGCATACAGAACATAGTATAAATAAGTATATGGCAGAGATACTGGAACAAGGAGGAAAAACTAACAATAGGTAGATGGAAAACCATACAAAAGATAAAATGAGGCAATTACTAACTTCAGAAAAAGGAAAAGCTTATACAGAAATAGAGGTGTGATTACAATGCATTACTTGGCTCAGTGAACAATATTTATACAGTTTCAATGATGTAATGCTGACTATTGATTTAACAAAAAATTATATATAACACTTATCAAACTCAACACCCAAAAACCAAATAATCCAGTGAAGAAATGGGCAAAAGACATGAATAGACACTTCTCCAAAGAAGACATCCAGATGGGCAACTGACACATGAAAAAATGCTCAACATCACTCATCATCAGGGAAATACAAATCAGAACCACAATGAGATACCACCTTACACCTGTCAGAATGGCTAACATTAACAACTCAGGCAACAACAGATGTTGGTGAGGATGCGGAGAAAGAGGATCTCTTTTGCACTGCTGGTGGGAATGCAAACTGGTGCAGCCACCCAGGAAAACAGTATGGAGGTTCCTCAAAAAACTAAAAATAGAACTACCTTACGACTCAGCAATTGCACTACTAGGCATTTATCCAAGGGATACAGGTGTGCTGTTTCGAAGGGACACATGCACCCCCCATGTTTATAGCAGCACTATCAACAATAGCCAAAGTATGGAAAGAGCCCAAATGTCCATTGATGGATGAATGGATAAAGAAGATGTGGGGTGTGTGTGTATATGTGTGTGTGTGTGTGTGTGTACACACACACACACACACATATACACACACACACAATGGAGTATTACTTGGCAATCAAATAGAATGAAATCTTGCCATTTGCAACTACGTGGATCCAACTGGAGGGTATTACGCTAAGTGAAATTAGTCAGAGAAAGACAAAAATCATATGACTTCACTCATATGAGGACTTTAAGCGACAAAACAGATGAACATAAGGGAAGGGAAACAAAAATAATATAAAAACAGGGAGGGGGACAAAACAGAAGAGACTCATAAATATGGAGAACAAACTGAGGGTTACTGGAGGGGTTGTGGGAGGGGGGATGGGCTAAATGGGTAAGGGGCATCAAAGAATCTACTCCTGAAATCATTGTTGCACTATATGCTAACTAATTTGGATGGATGTAAATTTTAAAATATAAAAAATAAAATTATATATAACGATATTGGGGCATAGAAGAAGAAAAGTGGAGTTGGGAAGTGCTATTCCAGTATTTATTCACAATGGCAGGAAGTCAACAGGCAAATCAAGAAAATAGTGGTATAAGCATATAAAGATATGGAGGAAAATTATCAGTGAAACTAACTAGGAAAGTTGAGGGTGTTGACCTGAAGGGCTGGGAATGGGTGTGGAGAAGGGTGGGGTAGAAGACTACTGGTTTTTATCATAAGCTTTACAGTACTATTTGACTTTTAAAACGATATATATGAATGTACTTGTGTGTGTATGTGCTTTTTCCTTTGACATTTTTTTGTGGTGCCCGGCTGGCTCGGTTGGTAGAGCATGAGACTCTTGAGCTAGCATTTGTGAGTTTGAGTCCCACACTGAGTGTGGAGATTACTTAAAAGCAAACTCTTTAAAAGAATAGTTTATTTTTTATGTTTATTTATTTATTTTTTGAGAGAGAGCAAGTTAGGGAGGGGCAGAGAGAGGGGAGAGAAATCCCAAGTAGACTCTGTGCTGTCAGTGCAGAGCCCAGTGTGGGGCTCAGACTCACAAACCATGAGATCATGACCTGAGCCAAAACCAAGAGTCAGACGCTTAACTGACTGAGCCACCCAGACACCCCCCAAAATAGTTTTTTAAGTAGATTTACCTGTGGACATTGTTAAAAGTCTTATTTTGGGGCTTGATCCTATGAGATTCCAATCCAGTAAATCTTCAGTGTAACTCAGGAATCTGAGCTTTTAACTAGAACCTCAAGAAATTTGGATACAGATGGTTCATGGGTGATACTTTGAGAAATATCACCCAGATCCCCTAAATTATATAGGATGTATTGTAAGAATGTGCAGTTTTTTTCTGGAAGAAGTCCATAATTTTCTGATTTTCTTTGACTTCTCAAACCCCCCAAAAAGTTTAAAAATTGCTATTCTATGTCTGCCTTCTTTCTTCCAAGAATAATTGAGATGCCATTAATTATTTAAGATCAAAAGATAGCTAATTATTGTTGTAGTGAATGGAACACTTCATAAAACTCATTACATAATCACATGTATTGAAATCACTGGCAAAATTCTTAGTCAATTGCTTAGTATATTACCAAGGTAAAAACCAGAGCATTACTACTGCAGTGTATTGAATATAAATCTAGTAGCTTAAAAAAGTTAATGTGTATCCATTGGCACCTACCAGTAGTGTTGACCAAGTCTATAGTTAAATTTATTCAGCTGAAAAAAAATGTTTATATATGGTCATTTAGTGTTATCTTTAACAGTAAAATAGTGCCACATAGTGCTAGAGTCCAACTAGAAAACTTAATGCAGGTATTTTGACAATCTCATAATTTTATTTAACAAATTTAGTAATTTTATGGTGAAAGCCAGCCTTTCTCAAACTTAAGCTTTCAGACAAGAGTTAATGAGATGTGATTTGGATTAAACTAGACAGCAAAATGTGATTTCAGATTAATTGCTAGAAGGAATTAAATTTTGTTTTATGTTTTTCTTTAAACTTTATACCTTAAGTTAGAGAAACGAATTTTTTAATTTTAGTGACTATAAAAGGTATGAAACATTTTATTTATTTTTTACATTTATTTATTTTTGAGAGAGAGAGACAGATCATGAGCAGGGGAGGGGCAGAGAGAGAGGGAAACACAGAATCAGAAGCAGGCTCCAGGCTCCGAGCTGTCAGCACAGAGCTCGAATGGGGATTCCAACTCACAAACCATGAGATCATGACCTGAGCCAAAGTCAGACGCTTAACTGACTGAGCCACCCAGGCGCTCCAGGTATGAAACATTCTAAAAGATAAATCACATAGACCAGCACAAATCAGTTAACTAACAAGTTAATATTAGTTGTATGAATAATAACATCAACATGGCTATTATTAGTTATTTAAGCTGATTATGCACCAATTTGCAGATCAAGTGCCCCTTTTTCATATATTAAGTCATCTCTGATATCCTTAAATGTGACACACCATTTCTTTTTTTTTTTAATGTTTATTTATTTTTGAGAGAGAGAGAGAGAGAGAGAGAGAGAGAGAAACAGAGTATGAGCAGGAGAAGGGCAGAGAGAGACACACAGAACGCAAAGCAGCCTCCAGGTTCTGAGCTGTCAGCACAGTGCCGAAGGTGAAGTCACGGGTCACGAGATCATGATCTGAACTGAAGCTGACGCTTAACCGACTGAGCCACCCAGGCGTCCTGACACACCATTTCTTAAAAATAATAGCAAGGTCAGTGGCACCTGGGTGGCTCAGTCCATTCAGGGCCTCACTCTTGATTTCAGCTCAGGTCATGATCTCATGATGGGTGAGATTGAGGCCCAAGTTGGGCTCCGCGTTGACAGTGCTGATCCTGCTTGGGATTCTCTCTTTCTCTCTCTCTCTCTGTGCCTCCCTCCACCCTCTAAATAAATAAATAAATAAATAAATAAATAAATAAATAAATAAATAGAAATAATAGCAAGGCCATTCATACCACTTTCTGTGTCCCAGACTTTGTTCTATGCATTTTCCTCGCATTATCTCATTTAACTCTGGCAACCCATGAGGTGTGGGGAAATAGGTTCTACTTACATAAATGGGTTAGAAAAAAGCTTAGGGCAGAAAGCCACCACCACAGGGTGAAAACACCCGAGGTTAGCTAGCCAGATACTGTACTGTAATGGGATCACGAGTAACTTGTTATATCACCTGCAGGAAATCGCTTTCCATCTGAAGCCAATAATCTATTGTACTTTGATCACAAACTCCACTCCCCCCGTCCCCAGCCTTTGCTACTCACACACAAGTTAATGATTACTCTATGATTGTTTTCTTCACGTTCACCACGTGTGTGAGATCTTGTTTTCTTCACATTCACCACGTGGGTAATATCTTGTGAGCTCAGTAAATATGGAGACAAAAACGCTGTTCGGGTCTCTTGTCTCCTCCCAGACTTAACCCTCTCTTGTATACAATTCTGCGTCCACTCTCTTGCTAGACAAGAGAGAACTCCAGACTTCTAGTCTGTGACAACAAGGGAAGTATTATTATTATTCCTATTTTACAGATAAGAAAACTGATACACAAAGCTATGTAGCTATACACAGCCAGTAAACAGCTGAGCTGTAAACGGAACTCATCAGTCTGGTATTGGAATCTGTCCTCTTAACTGCTCTGCTATACTCCCACAAGGCATATTATTGTAGAACAATCACATAAACAATTACATCAATATATAGTAATTTCTCACGTAGATTTTTAAAAGATGTATTTTAAAAGAAAAATATCACTATAAAATTTGTTTTCATTGTTTTCACAGAACAACTAGCAACTGACATCTTGTGGAAACCTCATGTTTCAGGGAACATATTTTCTGAAATGAAGGCCTAAAGAATGGTTTGAAATTTTCATTTCTGTTGTTCCTTTTTAGCTATGGGTCTTTCTGTCAGCTTCTTCTAAATTTACTTGACTCCCCTCAGTTTCTTCTCTTTCAAGACTTAGTAAGAAGACATCTTCATGCAACCCTCTGGCTACCAAAATGCTTCCCATTCCTCCTTCCCACAATTAAATGCTTATTCTTTGAGCTACACTTCTTAATTATTTTCTAATCAAGGTGTAAGTGAGAGCTAAATATAACTCCATTTCATTTTTTGGGAAAAAAAGTTGCTAAACCATATTACATCAGTGTAAAAAAAAACATATATCATATTAAATCTAAGTGTCCTAATAAAGTGACAGCTTTTCTTTAATAGCCAAAAATTTTGGGGTGCCTGAGTGGCTCAGTTGGTAAAGTGTCTGACCCTTGATTTTAGCTGAGGCAATGATCTCACAGTTTCAGGGGTTTGAGCCCTGCATCAGGCTCTGTGCAGGCAGCACAGAGCCTGCTTGGGATTCTCTCTCTCTCCCTCTCTCCCTGCCCCTCCCCCACTCACTCTGTCTCTCTCAAAATTAATAAATAAACTCAAAAAAAGTAGCCAGAAATTTTTCATCATGCTTTGATATCCCTGAACTAATATTTCTACACCAATTCTCCCACGTGATTTTATCTTAATGTATAACAACCTTTATACTTGAAAATCTTTGATTATTCAATTGTTATACTCCATAAAAAAATATGGGTTAATTAAGGCTCTAAATGTTAAAATACTCTATCAGTGTAATTATTAGTAGTACGAAATTTATCAATATAACATAAATTTGTCATTCTTAAACATAAAAAATTAAATTGTGTTGTAAATGCTTTTCTCGGTGACAAATGGAGCTGGATTCAATTTTATTCACTCCTCCGGACGAAGATTATTCATTGTAAGAATGAGACAGGTTCAACATTCATTTATGCTTTTTGTTTGTTTTTATAGTCATAAATGCTGAGAAACTTTATTAAATATAAATAAGAAGATGAGAGTGCAAGAAAGTTTGCACAGCATTATAATTTTTTCCATCTAAGTTACATTTTAAAAATCACTGTGTTCTGGGGGCATCTGGGTGGCTTAGTCAGTTAAGCGTCCAACTCTTGATTTCAGCTCAGGTCATGATCTCTATTGCACGGTTCGTGGGATGGAGCCCCGTGTTAGACTCTGAGCTGATAGCCTGGAGCCCACTTGGGATTCTCTCTCTCTCCTCTCTCTCTGCCCCTCCTCCACTCATGCTCCTTCCCTCTCTCTCTCTCTCTCTCTCTCTCAAAATAAATAAACCTAGAAAAAAATTACTGTGTTCTATCATCATAAATTAGACTGGTGTCCAGTAATGTGAAAAACTACTGGAAGTTAGCATTAAGTCTCAGTTGTTTTTTTTTTTTTTAATGTTTATTTGTTTATTTTGAGAGAAAGTATGTGAGCAGGGGAGGGGCAGAGAGAGAGAGTGAGAGAGAGAATCCCAAACAGGCCCCGGGCTATCAGCATGGAGCCCAACATGGGGCTCAGTCCCATGAACTATGAGCCCAAATCAAAAGTTGGACACTCAACTGACTGAGCCACCCAGGCTCCACCAAGTCTCAACTGTTTTTAATGGGCTTTCTATTCTCTTCTATTTGTTTTCCCCCTTTCCAGTTAATTATCATACTCTGTAATTATTAAAGATTTAGAGGATATTTTGATATCTGTCAAGGGCCAGTCCTTCAATCTCAAAGTTATTTTGGCTAATATTTACCTTTCTCAAAGGTTTTTATGATCCAACTTGTCAAGTTTTAAAATCCTGGGTTAGTATATTTATTGAAGTGTACTGAATTTTAAATTAATTTGGGCATATTTGATATAGCTCCAATACTGTCTTCTCATTCAAGACCTTACCAAGTCTCTCTGTTTATGCAAGCCTTGTTTCATGTCCCACAGTAAAGTTTTCTAGTTTTCTTTTCATGAGTTTCACATTTCTTTCTGAATTTAAGATAACACATATATTTTGACCACTTTAAATGCATTTTTCTTTCTGTGTCCTTCCTCTCTTCTTTCTTTCCTTTTTCTTTTTCTCTTGCTATAATCTCTTACAAATAGATTGTAAATTCTCACAGGATTGGGAATGGACTGCCCTTATAACCTCCTAAGTGATTAAAGCTATGCTAGAATGGTTGCTAAGAAATACTTGTTGAATAAATAAATGAATGAAAGGCTTGATTCATAAACTAGAAATGCAACAGGAAGAATCTAGGGGATATTCCAGGAAAGGCCTCAAAAGAATTATAATTCCTTAAAATGGATGACAAATTATGGCTTGGTTATACCACAGAACAGACTTGACAGGCTGTTCTATAAATACACATATATGTAACTTAAAAAAAATGTTTATATTTTGAGAGAGAGAGAGAGAGAGTGAGACAGAGCGTGAGCAGGGGAGGGACAGAGAGAGAGGGAGGGAGACACAGAATCTGAAGCAGGCTCCAGGCTCTGAGCTGTCAGCACAGAGCTTGACACAGGTCTCGAACCCACGAACCATGAGATCAAGACCTGAGCTGAAGTCAGATGCTTAACTGAGCCACCCAAGCACCCCTATACACACACATACACATAGACACACACACTTTTTTGTTTTTAATTAAAGAGACAAAATGACCTGGATATTAAATTCTCCTCCTGTAGAGTCACTCAGAGATCCAGAGGAGGTAAATATTTCTGATTTCCTCAGACTTCGAGAAAAATGCTAAAGTTTTTCTACCTGTGAGTTTTCCTGAAATATTATTTTCATTGCATATCAAGGGTAATTTAAACTTTTCTTTTAAAAAGCGTTTCTGCTGCCTCACCATCAAAGATATAATTGGTCATTTAAGTAAGGAACATGTTACACCCACAGACTGAGCGGTATCAGAGGTGGAGAAGGGATTTTTGAGTGGAGCCCTTCTGTACATTTTGTCTATCACTTCAACCACTCACATTTAGTCTGTTTCCTGGAAGATTATCATCATTGCAGACTGCTCCCATCCTCCTGTGTCTACCTACCACCTTGTAGACACGGCCGTGGAGGTCAGTAGCCATTGCTGTGGGCTAGGAAAAGTGTGTGCAGCCGCTGTACTCTGTGGGTGGGACGGTGGGTGGCGAGGGGTGGGGGGAGACGTATACGTTTGAGGCACTAGAGAGGTTGCACCGGCAGAGGAGAGACCCTCTCTGTTCTGGAGTTCGAAATTGAAAGTGGAAGATTTCTTAGGCAACAGGAATGTGACAGGAAGTTCCCCTGACCTGAGACTCCTGCCACAGCTTAATGAATAGAGCCTGGGAATGTGGAGAAAGAAGTGATCATTTTTGCGGCTTCACCTGCAGGCTTCCCTGTTGTCATGTGGCCTAAAGTGAGGCTGAGGAGCCACCAGAAAACATTAGAAGCTTTAATCCAGAGAAGCCTGAGGAGAACCCTGCTCTTCCTCAGGAGAGGGAAGTCCTTTAAAATGACAGCTGTTTTTCTTACTCTGTAGGACTTGAGACCCTTCCTTCCCCTGCCTTTCTGTGCAGTGGCAGGAGCAAAGAGGAGGTCTCAGAATTTCTAGAAAGGCCTCAGTCCTTCCTACCCCACAACATGCACAGCCTTACTAACATTATCTACCCTGAAACCATCAGGATTAATCACATTATCCCTTTACCCCTGTTTACATCATCACTGCGAGAAGCCAGTGGATTCCCAGGTCACCTCCTTTACTCCAATCCCCATACAGCTCTTAATCTCATTCTCCTCCCTTCTCCCACCCTCCCCTACTCTCAAAATGCATCCCCTGTGCTCACTATAATGCCTAATCTGTCAGCAGCAAAATTCCTACACATTCTCAGCCTGTCCTGTGAAGGTCCCCTTTCACTGTCCTGCTCCAGCTGAATTCCGAACCTCTCCAGGAGATGAACCCTTCCCTTGTAGCCCTCTCTAGTGGTGGTCCTTATCTCCAACACATCCTACATGTCCTTGGCCTAGAGACAGAGTGAGGGTGCTCCTTGCTTCCCCCAAATCTCCAGCTTTGAATCTCATGTCATTAGATATACCACCTACTGTCCCTTATTGTCACTTGCTCTTATTTCTCAGAGATTAGCAGTTGACTCGTGGTCACTTTCTCCAGTAGTACTCCTAACATAATTCTAAGTAATTTCAATATCCATTTGGTCAGCTTTCAAATATCCTGGCTTTAGTTCCTTAACCTCTTCTTCCTATAATTTTGCCTTTCACCCTTTACCAATCGCTCACTATGAAACCATACCATAGACATTATCTGTAACAGTAACTCCTTCCTACTCTCAACACCAAGTGTCCCTCTAGTACCACCACTACTCCCTCTAGGACCCTGACTCCAACAGCCCTGTCATTCTGCTGAGATCTACAGTCCCTTGACTCTACCACCATTCGCTTATGGGTTATGTCTCATTCTCCTTGGATCCTCTCATTCCTCATCACTTACCATTAAATGCCTCCGTCAGTAATTAGAATCACTCCCTTGCAGAGAGTTCTAATTATTTACTAAAATCCGTCCTCCTTTCTTCCAAAATGATAGAACTGTAGCTAAGCACAGAGCTGACCATACACACTGCATTTCCCAGGCTTCCTTGCATTTAACCACAGCCATGGAACTAAAATTTTGCTGATGGAATATGAGTCTAAGTAGCTTGTGGTACCTGTAGGCTAGTCTCCTAAAACAAAAGCAATGCTTCCTCCTCGCACTTTCTTTGCCCCTCCTGGTAACTGGTAGATGTGCCTGCTATCCAGTCTCTACTCTATAGCTTCAGCCTGGATCTCTTCTAAGAAATCCAAATTCATATAGCCAGCTCTTTGACATAACCATCTGAGTGCCTCACAAGCACCTCAACTTGATCATGTCCATAATTTGATACCTGACCTCCTTCCAAATCTGCTTCTCTTTAGACTTCTCCATCTTATTTGATGGCAACTCCATCTTTCCAGTTGTTGAGGTCAAAAATGTTAGAATCATTCTAGACACTTTCTTTCTCTCCACTCCAAATAGAATCTGTCAGCAGAACCCACAGTCTGGTCATTTATCCCCACATATATTGTTGTCATCTTGGTTCAATCTATTGTCATCTCTTGTCTCTTACCATAGCCTCCCAGCTGATCTCTAACCCACTCCTTTGTTCTTATTATAACAGCTAAAATGATCTTTTTAAAAATGTAGGTCACATCAGGTCATTCCACTGCTCAGAATATCCCAGTGATTTCCCTATTTCCTTACAGTCAAAGGTGAAGTTAATAAAATGGCCTTTAAGACCTTACGTGTGCCGCTCTAACACTTCTCTGACATTTCTCCCAATATTCTACCTCCTTGCTTATTCTACTCAGGCCAGGCTGGTCCTCTTTCTGTTTCTATAACATACCTTCTCTCAACTCACCTTAGCATTTGGTATTTTGCCTGGGATGTTCCTCCCATGGTATTAGCATGGCTCACTCCTTCACCTCCTTCAGGTTTTACCTTTTCAGTGAATCCTTTCCAAGTCACTCTCTTTAAAATTACATTTCTCTAGAAGTAAGATTGATGGGTCAAAGAGCATAAGGGGCACCTGGGTAGCTCAGTTGGTTAAGTGACCAACTCTTGATTTTGGCTCATAATCTCACAGTTTGTGAGATCAAGTCCACATCAGGCTCTGCGCGGACAGTGCAGAGCCTGCTTGGGATTCTCTCTCTCTCACTCTCTCTCTCTGTCCCTCCCCCACTCACTCTCTCTCAAAATAAATAAATAAACTTTAAAAAGAGCATAAGCATTTGTGTTTTGATATTAAAATATTACCGAATTACTTTCACCAGTTATATACGAATATGCAAGTTTCCCGTAACCTGGTCAATTGAGGCTTGAATTGAGCCTGAATTTTTGACAATCACAAAAGCGGTGTAGTTTTAATTTTTATTTCTTCTCTTATGAGGGAATTTAAATATCAATTTAAGAGCACTTTGTATTTCCATTTCTGGAAACTGGAAGCTCATATCATTTTTCCACTTTTCTAAGGATGTTGGTCTCATTTATTTGTAGAAGCTCTTTGTACATCATGGAAACGAATACCTAGTTTGTCATATCTGTTAGAATAAAAATTTCCCGGTTTGTCATTGGTCTTTGACTTCATTTATGGTGGGCAGAATTTTTAAAAATTGAAAGTCTAATTCATTAATATTTCCTTTCTTGGGCTCTGAGTATAGTGGCATACCATAAAAGAACATACAATATCTCCCACCTGCGATAATTTTTTTAGTCATACTTTTATCCCCCCTAACATTTAAATCTTTTATCCATCTGGAATTCATTTTGATACAGGATGTGAGATATATTTCCAATTTTATTGTTTTTCCAGATAGCCACCTATTTTGTCCCGACACCATTTATTAAAGGCTCCATTTTCTCCATTGGCATAAAATGCCACTCAGGAGATTCTTAGGCAAACTTTAATGGCTGTGAGCTTAGGTTGATGTAACAACGTGTTTTCTCTTTGTGAAACCTCTGCTGGCAGGCAGAGACCTCAAACTTGCCATGAAAGCTGCAAACAGGTCAAACCTGTAATATGCTGAAAGCCCACACCCAGTAAATGCATACATAATGTCTTCAAATTGGAGCTTGAAATGTTATGAGCACAGGATTCTCATATCGTTAGTTCCTCCATCCCACACACATTCTCTCCAATAATGTCAAAAGATGGCAGGAAATAGTCACATGATTTTTGGTTGTTTTTTTTAATATGTGAGGAAAACCAGAATATTTGCAAATCGCTTTGAACTATGGAGAAGAAAACTGCTATTGTAACCCTCATGTTAACCTTTTATACATCAAGCATGTTGTTGCAACATCAGCATTCTGGGGTTAATGAAGTTTTATTTTGATTAGTATAAATTTATCTCTCTGTGTTCAACTAGCTATGAAACCAGGTCACTGGGTATGGATTATGAGGGCCGAAATTTTGAGAAATGGAATGAAACTTTTCAGAATTGATGATGTCATATCAGACCATTAAAGCTGTTTCACCTGGTATCTATTATGATGTTTTTTGAACTAGAACACACATTTATTGTGCAGTGATAATCATATTGATAATGCTGACACAGATATACTGCAAAACACGGCCAAAACTTTTGAATTAAGTTCTTGAATCATTAAAAATAATTATGAGAAATATAATTTAAGTTTCAGGGCACCAGGGTGGCTCAGTCCGTTAAGCGTCCAACTTTGGTTCAAGTCATGATCTCATGGTTCATGAATTTGAGCCCTGCATCGGGCTCTCTGCCTGTGCTCGCTCTTTCTCTCTCTGTCTCTATCAAAAATAAATAAACATTAAAAAAAATAAGAATATAAGTTTCAAGGCTATTTGGCTGTGTTCCTTAATGGAAATACTGTATGACATAACAGGGGTTTTGTTCAAAATGTAGACAGAGTGAATTTCTTGATCCTTCCACCTTTTACTTGAGTAATTTGAGCAAGTAATCTAACTTCTGTAAGCCTTAATTTCCTCATATATAAAATGGTGATGATAATAGTACTTACTGTTATAAGGATTAATAAGAAAATCCACTTAAACCATAAGTATGGCATTTCCTTCCTATCTGATTGGCGAAGATCAAAAAATTTAATCATATATTGGGTGGTGTGAATATGATGGAGACAGGTACTCTCATATATTGCTTGAGGGAGTATAAATAGGTACAGCCACCTAAAAAACAGTTTGGCTGTTTGTGATCAAAATCACAAACGCAAGTACAAACCTTTGACCAGCAATTCCTCTAGCTGGAACTTATCAAGCAGGGGTACTATTTATTTATTTTTTAATTATTTTTTAAAATTCAAATCCAAGTTAGTTAACATATAGTGTAATAATGATTTCAGGAATAGAATTTAGTGATTCATCAGTTGCATATAACACCCAGTGCTCATTCCCAACAAGTGCCCTCCTTAATGTCCCTTGCCCATTTAGCCCATCCCCCACCCAACAGTCCTCCAGCAACCCTCAGCTTGTTCTCTGTATTTATGAGTCTCTTATGGTTCATCTCCCTCTCTGTTTTCATATTATTTTTGCTTCCCTTCCCTTATGTTCATCTGTTCTGTATCTTAAATTCCACATATGGGTGAAGTCACATGATTTTTGTCTTTCTTTGACAGACTTATTTTGCTTAGCATAATACACTTTAGTTCCATCCATGTTGCTGCAAATGGCAAGATTTCATTCTTTTTGATCGCTGAGTATATTCCATTGTATTTATATATATGTGGTATAAGTATCCACATACATATATCCATTCATCAGTAGATGGACAAATTTGGACTCTTTCCATACTTTGGCTATTGTCGATAATGCTGTTATAAACATTAGGGTGCATATGCCCCTTCGAAACAGCACTCCTGTTCAAGCAGATGAACTTTTTTTTTATTAAAAAAAAATTTTTTTTAACATTTATTTATTTCTGAGCATGAATGGGGGAGGGTCAGAGAGAGGGAGACAGAATCTGAAACAGGCTCCAGGCTCTGAGCTGTCAGCACAGAGGCCGTCGCAGGGCTCGAACTCATAGACCGCAAGATCATGACCTGAGCCGAAGTTGGACCCTTAACCGACTGAGCCACCCAGGTGCCCCAAGCAGATGAACTTTTAAATGAACAAATTATTAATCATATGCTGAAATTTATTGCAGTGTTGTTATAGTAAGAAAAATGGAAACAATCTAAATTTCCATCTACAAAGGACTGTTTTGGACCCATGCAATCAAATACCATGCTGCAAAAATTTGAACAAGAAAATGGGGTGTCTGGGGGGCTAATCCTTTAAGTGTCTGACTTCAGTTCAGGTCAGGATCTCATAGTTCATGAGTTTGAGGCTGGAGTCAGGCTCGGTGCTGACAGCTCAGAGTCTGGAGCCTGCTTCAGTGTCTCCCTCTCTCTCTGCCCCTTTCCCGCTCATGCTCTGTGTCTCTCTCTCTCCCAAAAATAAACATTAAAAAAAGAATAAGGACATATTTTTTAAGTTTATTCATTTATTATTTCTACGAGAGAGAGAGAGGAAGAGAGAGAGAGAGAGAGTTAGAGAGCGCAAGCACAAATGGGGGAAGGGCAGAGGGAGAGGGAGACACAGAATCTGAAGAAGGCTCCAGGCTCTGTGCTGTCAGCACAGAGCATGTTGTGGGGCTCGAACTCACAAACTGAACTGCGAGATCGTGACCTGAGCCAAAGTCCGTGGCTTAACCAACTGAGCCACCCAGGTGCCCCAAACAAGGAAATATTTTTATTATTTAATGGGATATTACCCAAATATATTATTGGTAATTAGAAGAAGCAATGTATATAAACAGGTGATGGAAAGTACATGACATATATATACATTTGCTCGTATAATCACAGAAAAGCTCAAGAAAAACACTCAGGAAATGGTAGCATTGATGTCCTCTACAGCTGGAATTTCCTGGTGGAAATTGTGTAAGAATTTCCTGAATGTCCCGGAAACTTTTCACTACATGTCTTTTTCATTCTTTGATTATATTCTGTGAATGTGTAACTTATTTTCTAAAAATAACTCAATATGGGGTCCTGCCTGGCTCAGTTGGGAGAGCATGCAAATCTTGGTCTTGGGGTTGTAAATTCAAGCCCCACACTGGGTGTAGTAATTACCTAAAAAAGAATTTTTAAATCTTTAACAAAAATTTAAAAAATAATAAAAATAAACCAATATAGGGATGCTTGGCTGGATCAGTGGGTAGAGCAAGCAACTCTTGACTTCAGGGTTGTAAGTTTGAGCCCCATATTGGGTGTAGAGACTATTTAAAAATAAGATCTTTAAAAAAAAAATAAATCAATATGAAGTATATAGAAAACTCATCACGCAGTAAGCATGCAATACATATTAGCATTTATATATATAAAATTCCAACTTCACTGTAATTATTTTGCAGTGAAATAGGATATCCAGAAAATTTTAAAAATCGGCTGTTTAAAAAACTAAATACTACTATAAGTTTTGTAATATATGAGGTAAGTTTGAACAAGAATATTGGTCTTACTATAAATTGTAAAGACATTTCTTTTAGCCCATGAAGTCTTATGATTTGGGTCTGTTATCATTTACATTTCTCATAAAGATATTAAACTATTGGTAATTTTAAAAATCTACTTATGCAATAAACATGGTTAGAAGGAAAAGTTTCCTGTATACAAATGCAAATGTCTCCTGTTAGTCATTGTGCAATTGGAGTTTTGGTAGATAAAGTGTCATTTAAAACATTACTAGACTGTTTTTAAGAGGATTTTTATTTTTTATTTTTTTAATGTTTATTTTTGAAAGACAGAGAGAGAGAGAACAAGCTTGAGCAGATGAGGGTCAGAGAGAGAGGGAGATCCATAATCCGAAGCCGGCTCTAGGCTCTGAGCTGGCAGCACAGAGCCCAACGAGGGGCTCGAACCCACAAACTGTGAGATCATGACCTCAGCCAAAGTTGGCTGCTTAACCAACTAAGCCACCCAGGCACCCCAGACGTTACTAGAATTTGACGAAGAAAAAAAATACCGAGCATACTTTAGAATCATTTCTTTATTTACAATTGAGTTTGCTTATAGTTCTGAGTTTTGAGTAAATTTGGATGAATTGAGAACAAATGGAGAATTCTTTTTCTATTTTACTTGTCTGTATTTAGACGATCAGGCTGCCCTAGCTTCTTTCTCAATAGAATGCACAGCTAGGTTTGTCATTCTTATCAGATATTCTACTATTAATATCTTGTTCTCCCACATACTTTGGTGATAATACATTCTCTGGTTTTTAGACATAGTTTCTTAAGCTATCTAACTATTTCTTAGACATAGTTTTTAAGCTATGCTATAGATATATCATATTAACACGTATCCCTCTAGACTCTAATCTCACAGTCTGGTATTTTCCAGAATGTAAGAAAGCTTAGATCATATGGCATCTTGCCTGTGAAATTGTTAGAGATCTCCAAAGTTGGATCTCCCAATTTTTTTCACAGTGTCTTAAATCCACCTCTACGTTATACATATACTATAACAATCTGTCTCTTGTAGCAAACAGTGAACTCCTGTAAAACAGTAACTCTATTTTTCATCCTCATACTAATGTCTGCTGAATAAAGACCATTTTTTCCAGTAGATGTTACACTACTAATGAAAGTATGTCAGCAAATGTTATCACTTTATTATATTTGAGTGCTTTATTAAATATAAAAGTAAATCAAATGATTAGAGTTCTTATCCAGCATGTCTCAAAAATCTGAACACAGAAGAATTATTTTCCTAGATAAAATTCCAATTTAATAGTGTAATAAATAATTGTGTTCTAAATGCCTCATTTTAAGCTTAAAAGATTCATTATTTTTTAAGTAACTGAGTACACAGCCTCCTTCCAACAGCTTGGTCCAATGATCATTTCTAGGGGAATATTCAAGAAGCAACTGAATCTGTTGGCTACAGATTCAGCAACAATTCACATCACTAATAATAAAACCAAAGTTGTTAGCTTTGGCAGATGTTCCCAAACATCTAGATAGAGTAATAGAGAAATGTTTTTTTCTGACCTAAGGGGCATGTTTTATGGCCTGCAATAGAAGCACGCACAACTCTGATAGTTTGGCCTGGAGGCACATTCTTTAGCCTCTCAGCCAGTTTCTTCCTCTGTGAAATGGGATTGAAACACCAGCCTCACTCAGTTTTTTATAGCCAAGGTTGTCTGTTTTTTGATGATGCTTTGTAGTACAGATTTCTGGGGCTCTCAACAGAGTTCCAGAATCTAAATAGATCCACTGTTGCAAATTGAGAAAAGTCATAACCCCTTCTAAAACGTTCCTCTTTAACAAGGTGAGACATTCTTTCTGTGGGCAAAAATACAAACTCATTTCTTTGCTGCCCACTGGTCTGGTACCCAGGGCACTTAAATTACTCTTCAATCAACAGCACAGAAACTTTTCACTTCACATTGTCAGCAGTGATCTCAATGATGTAGCTACAATGCAGAGACTATTAAAAGCTTAGCTGATAACAAGTGAAAGGCAGCAGGAACTGCATAAGGAGCATTATAACCATGAAGTCCTATGACCTCACTAAATATAACCATCCTTCAAATTTGAGTTCTAGAAATCTGTACACCTGGATAGACAGCACTATTCTGGCCACCTGTAAAAATGACTTAACAACATGTTCATTTGTATTTTTGTTTGAGGGTCAATAAAAGAAAAGACCTGGGGGAGTAGTACATTCTGTGCTTTTGGTATTATCGGGAACACTATCCATCTTGTTATTTATGCTCTTCTTATAAATTAGGGGAGAACCTAGAAATGGCAGACCCATTAATAACTATTTCATTTAAGTTTGAAAGGTCCTGAATAGGAGGGGAGGCGGGTTTGAGAGACATCATTTGAAAGATAGGAGGGAGAATAGACAAATTATGACAATGAACATTACTGAGTACCTACTGTGTGCCAGATGCCTTTAAGTATTTCTAGCCTATGGTATCTTTATTTATTTATTTTTTTAATTTTTTAACATTTATTTATTTTTGAGACAGAGAGAGACAGAGCATGAACGGGGTAGGGTCAGAGAGAGGGAGACACAGAATTTAAACAGGCTCCAGGCTCTGAGCCATCAGCCCAGAGCCTGACGCGGGGCTCGAACTCACGGACCGTGAGATCGTGACCTGAGCTGAAGTCGGACGCTTAACCGACTGAGCCACCCAGGCGCCCCTAGCCTATGGTATCTTTAAACAGAATAGGGAACGGGTGCCTGGGTAGCTCAGTCAGTTAAGCGTCTGTTTCTTGATTTCAGCTCAGGTCTTAATCTCATGATTGGTGAGTTGGAGCCCTGCATCGGGCTCTGTACTGATAGTGTGGAGCCTGCTTGGGATCCTCTCTCCCTGTCTCTCTGCCCCTCCCACCCACCTCCCATTACAAAGGATGTAATTTGAGTGTGGGAATTTATAGCCGAGAGCTCAGGTTTGAACACAGCAACTTTGGTGGGACAGGATATAGGAAAGAGGACTCAAAAACTTCCATGTGCCAGTGGTGCCTGGGTGGCTCAGTCAGTTAAGCACCTGACCCTTGTAGGTCATGGTCTCACGGTTTATGAGTTTGAGCCCAGAGTGGGGCTCTGCACTTACAGTGTGGAGCCTACTTGGGATTCTACCTCTCTCTCTCTCTCAAAATAAATAAATAAACTCAAAAAAGAAACAAAAAACTTTCCATGTACCAACTCATCTTTTTAAACTTCAAACTGTCACCACCAGTTAATCAGTACTTATTTTGAGTGGTTGGCATTGACATTAGGATACAGAAGATAACTTATAAGATATGTAAAAGCATCTGGCACACTGTACGTATTCAGTAATGTTACTTTTACTTTTAATTCCCACAAATCATTCTGCCAAAGGAACTGGATCTCACCGTGGAGAAAAATTCTTTTTCCAAAGACATTTATAGGTCTAGAGGAATTCTATATTGTACTTATCATTTTCAGTAAATTTAAGGACATTAAAAATAATACTAAGATTATTCAGAATAAATGTCAATATTAAGCATTTAAGACATTAATAAACCCAAATTATTTCATTAGCGATACAATGCCATTGATTATAAATGTCTCAGCAATGCCACCAGTGACCTCCATGTCACTAAATTCAGTGGATGTTTATTAATCCCTTTTTTACTTAACCTCCCAGCTTTACCAGTCAACCTGCTTTCCACTCTCTCCTTGAAACACTCTTTCCTTGGATTCCATGATACAACATTCTCTTGCTGGTTTGTCTTCTTACTTTTCCTTTTTGCCTCCATTACAGACATATCTTTCTCTCTTTGGCCTTTAAATCCTGCAGTTCCTCAAGGCTCTGTCCTAGGATGTCTTCTTTGCTCATTCCCTGCCCTCTTCCCCCAGCAATCACACCTGTCCTCGTGAAATTATCTGTATACTAATGTTACCTAAATTTCTATCTCTTAGACTTCTATTGTATATCCAATTAACTATTCAACATCTCTACTTGAATGTCTCAGAGGCACCTGCGACTCAACGAGTCCAAATCCAAACTTATCATGTTCCACTCAAATTATCATCTTCTTCCAGTGTCCCCATCCCAGTAAATAGCCTTACCACCCATCTACTTGTGTATCCCAGAAAGCCAGATGTCATCCTCCATCCATTCTTCTAGGTCACGTCCCATATCCAATCTATTATTTGGAATTGTTGATTTGATACATACTCCCCATGTGCCTTTCTCATCCATCAATTTTCATCCATCTTTACTATCATCACTTCAGTATAAACTACTAACTGCCTCACTGCCCTCCTTACATCCATTATGACTCCCTTTGGTTTTATTCTCCATTTTAGAGCCAAAATAATCTTTTAAAATGCAAATATTTTAACGTTAACCTATGAAAAATACTACACTGGCTTGCTTAGCATGTCATAAAAGTCTCTGTCAATCAATAGAAAGTAACACACCCTTTCTCTATAAACTCTTCTACTTAGTGTAACCCTTCTGTCAGAGCCATCAGGATTTGTTACTTGCATATCTACTATTAGTTTCTTTTGCCTTCAATCTCTGCCTCAAATTAGGGAAATTCATGGAGATCCAGTAGATTGGCACCAATTCTCCAACCTCCATGCAAAGTGATTAGGAGGAAATTTTATTACTGCTCTCATTTTCTATGGAAAAATGTTTCTTCTCGCTTCACATTCTATAGATATAGAATATCTCTCAGAAGGCAGAGAAGCCTAATCCGTGTTAGGATGCCAGATCAAAGCTAAGTTATGTAAGGATAAAACAAGTCCAATGTTAATGCCATGAGGAGCTCAAGGATCATTTACATATCATGGTATTTCTTACACAACATCTAAGTCTTATATATTTAAAGATAGATCATCAGGTTCTATCTTTCTAGCACATAGGAAAGTGGCTTTGGAATCCTATCAAGCAACTTTCTTAACCTCTTCAGCACTTATCTGTCTGATAAATAAAATAGGATAATAAGAGTACTACCTCTGACACAGAGTTATTTTGAGGATTAACTAACATAAAGCATGTAAAGCACTTCGCAGAGAGCCTGGCACATAGCAATGATCAATAGAGCCTAGTTATTATTTGTGTTTGTGATAGTCATAATAAAATCCATTTTAAGGATGTACTTTTAGATTAAGCTAATTTTTTTTCCTTGGAGGAAAGGAATATTAAAGATTTTTTAAAAGTTTACTTATTTGAGAGAGAGAGAGAGAGAGAGAGAGCGAGTGTAACAGCAGAAGGGCAGAGAGATGTAGACAGAATCCCACTGATGGTGCAGAGCCCAGTTGGTGCGGGGATCGAACTCATGAACCACAAGATCATGACCTGAGCCTAAAATGGACACTTAACCGACTGAGTCACCCAGGAGCTCCACAAATATTAAGGATTTGAACAATGGTTTTGTTAAATCATTGTATCATTAATTTTGTTCTATTAGATAAATACACATCTCACAACTGAAAACAGTTAAAATTAATCTTATTACTCCTCAGAAAAAGAATACGTGCAAACTCTAAATTAATATTCAATATCCTTTTTTGATCACATCACTTCCAGCTCCTAGATGATTCTTATCATTTTAGGAGTTCTCAGGCGCAAAGTCCACTGCACTATTTCCATCTGTGGGATGATTTCTGCTGGTGGCAGAGACTCTACTGTCCCCTGGTGGCATCTGCTGTCTTCCTTGGGTTCAATGTTCCAGCTCAGAAAAATTACAATTATTCTTACTCATAAATTTTAGCAGGCAGAGCTTTGAGAGTTGCTTTTCCATTCTGATCTGTCAGGGTAGAGATTCTTGGTTAGGACTCTCTCCTACACGTTAGTATCTCATCAACACCAATGCCTCCTTTAGAAGCAGAATCATTTAGTCTCCTTAAGGAGTTGCAGATTAGCCTCTTGGAGTTCAGTTTTGCTGTCAGAGCCTGACTCTCAACAGACAGGATCCTGAAACTTTCTTCCCAGACTTTGGTGTCCTTTCTGACATCTTACCTTTGATAAAGGGGTTGGGTGTTATTTCAAACTTGTCTGGCTCCTAGTTGGGATCTCAATGATCCACAGTCTATGCCCATATAAAGGTATGAACTCAGATGTGTGAAACAAAAGTTTTTTTTCTATTACTCACTTTAAGTTCAATTTTGAATGGTCTATTCCAAAGGGTTGATAATGCCATAATCTTTGCCAATTTCTGGTATCTTACTTTCTCCTCTTGGGATTGGATCTAAACTTGATAATGTCTAGTGTTGCAGCCAGTTTTGGGGCAATCCATATTCTCTCTGGGGCTTGCTGCCTTCCTGAGGCTGTATTCAGGAATCCAGGCACATATTTGCTCTGCTCTCAGATCTCATAAACCCATCTATGGAGGTTTGCTGGATTTCCCAGGGATGTGACTGGGGAAGATGGTTCAGAGAGTTCTCGTCTCTGAGACAATGGAAATCTGCACCACCATTGCCTCCCCTCTTACTCTCCTCTCTACCATCCAAACCCCCCAGTCTCCAGGATAGGGGATGAGTTTGTTTATTTGAGTTTTATTACTACTATTATTTTTTTTGCAAGTGGAAAGCCATGCTCTTACAAAAGATGTTTTGTCCAAATCTCTTGCTATGCCAGGAGTCTTTTTTGTTCCTGTAAAGCCAAAACTTTTAGAAATCCAAAGCCAGGAAAACTGGTTTACCCTCTGTTTTCTTTGCTGTCACATATTTCTCCTAAAGCAACGAGTACAGAGCCTAGCTGTTTGTTTGGGTGGAGTAAGGGGCAAAGAGATTGGAAAGGAGAATACTGCATGGGGGGTATGATCTATAAATATTATCCTACCACACTTATGAGGAACAGACAGAAATAATAATAGAGCTCTTAGACAAATACTCATCCCTCTACTCAGATGAAATTATGTTCTTAGCCCTAAGAAATAGTGCATGCCGCTTGCTCTTTGTTTCTGCACACAGGCAAGACTTCAGAACTCTGAAGCCCTGTTTTAGTTAAGCGGACAAGGGGACAGGTTGTCTTCTAGAAGGATTTATCTTTTCACTAGAGATCAGTACTGGAGTGGTTTTGAAAGGTATGATTCTGTTACCCAAGTTTGTTCTAGGAATGTGACAGTTTATATAAAGCTGTTACTTTACTGTGAAAAATCTAGACACAGTGAGAGTAACATTTAGTCTTTTACACTCAGAAACTTGTAGAACAGGAAGAATCACGTTATATTTTCTGAGAATGCAGAGGTATCCTCAAAGCACCTTTGCAGTTTGAACTTTCATTTTGAAGTATGTTATTATTTTAATAAGGTATTAGCTATTTATAATTAATAATTGCTTATACCTGTTGAGTACTATGTTTCTGATACTAAAACATCTAAATAATTCTTCACCTAATCCTCATAAAAACCTTAAGAAAGGGCACCTGGATGGCTGACAGTAGCGTATGCGACACTTGATCTTGGGGCTGCCAAGTTCAAGACCCATGCTGGGTGTAGAGCTTAAAAACAAAACAAAACAAAACAAAAAACAACTTAAGAGATACCTATCATTATCCTAATTTACCAATGAGGGAACTGAAGCACACAGAGGTTAAGTAACTTGTCCAAAGTCACAAGTTAATTAGTGATTGAATTTGAACCCCGAAGCCTGATGGCACAGAAGTGCTTAACTATCCTAAGTAGTTAATCACAATGATATTCATAATGATAATAATGGTTAGGAGGTCATGGCGTAAAAGTGACAATTCTCAGAATAATAAGCTAAAGGCTACCTTTAAGCTAGAGGAGTAGAAAACTTTTAATGTGAATTTATGTTTTGATATTTGTGAGACAAACTGTAAATTGCCATTTGCAGCCTGGAAATGAGAATGGATTAGAGAACAATTTATTTTGATTCATATTCATCAAAGGACTCATGAGTTGTGTGCTGAGCTTACTTGATCCTCAGGGAACCACAAAGAATCAACACCATGGAATTCAAGGATGTCAACTGGTAAGGAATTAAGATTTTACATTAGTTTTAATGTGCTGGAATTTGAAAGGGTCAGCAGGAAGCACTGATAATCTTCTCAAAGCATACACAAAGACACATGGAAATAAAATTTGTTAGCATTCTGTATAACTCATTCATTCATTCAAAACAATTTATTGAGCACCTACTACCTGCTGGACACTGTTAGAAGTGCTCTGGATAAAGCAATGAACAAAACTAAATTCTTGTCCTAGCAGAGTAATTCTAATGGGAGAGGATAGATGGAAGTGCTAAAGAACATACCAGTTCTCTCCAAAATTAGGCTTGATCAGAGGTGAGTCTATGTTCCTATGACTAGGTAAAATCTTTACACAAATTCCCATAAGGGGAAACTGGACTATAACACAGTTTTATCAGGGAACGAAACTGCTCTTTTCTGGACGTTCAGCTTCACAGTCATCAGTAAAAATGCTAATATTTAAGAGTAACTTCTAACAATAAGGCAGTAATAACATGGCCACTATTGATTAGCTACCACCAGGCTGTGTTAGGCATTGTGCTAAGCAATTTACGTTTCAATCCTCAAAACGACCCCCCAAGGTGAGCATTTTGTCCCATTTTTCAGACAAGCAAAATGAGTTTCGGAGAACAGTCACTCATCCGTTAGCGGCAGACCTGAGGCTGGGATGGAGAGGACGGTCTCCAAAGCTTTTTTACACTACCGTGGTAGGAAAAGCGATGAAACACGTGCGAAAACAATAAAAACGATCGGGGCTGCAAAATCAGTACGCGAAAAGCGAGATAGCACAGGACAGAGAACTACAGAGAACGCGCACGAGCTCCAGCGCGCGGAAACGACGCCGGGAGGAGGCGCCGGAAGTCAGGGCGCGGCTTCCCGACCTCACGCCGGAAGTAGCTCGTCAGCGCCGCCGACAGATCGTCGCGAAGAAAGTAGCTTTGGGGTCGAAGGTGCTGGGCGTCCACGAGATTGTCTGAGTTCGCTCCCAAGCGCATCTGCAATTCAGTATGTCTCACCCGTCCCCCCAGACTAAGCCCTCCAACCCCAGTAACCCCCGAGTCTTCTTTGACGTGGACATCGGAGGGGAGCGAGGTGAGCAGAGTCTGATACTTGGGGAGTGGCCCCGAGGAAGCTGGACTTACCAGGATTTGGGCGACTGCGAGGGTGGCGTGCGGTTCGGGCCAGGGGCTGCACTGTGATGCGAAGGGGATGGCTCCCCAGACTGGACTGTTGGAACAAATACTGATTTCCAAGGCTGGGTGGAGCCCGCGCCCTTGTACCAATACCATCGGTCGCGCGGAAGTTTCTGGAAATTTCTGGTTTGGGGATTGTGGCGGCCTTTAGTTTGTCTCTCCTGATTTGGTTCCTCGCCACCTTCCATCAAGCAGGCATGAAATAAGGTTGTTTTATGTATGTAGTGGGACATTCAGAAAACTGTGATAGGCGTTTGTTGAGTTCCGGTCACGCCATGTCTTTTGCCACGCGAGATATATATCAGCAGCTGCCATGTGGTTTATAAATAGAGCAACTTTTGTTTGTTGGTTTTTCTTATTACCTATTTTTAACTTAGAGGTACCGTCAGATTGGTGAATATTTTCTGTTTTGGCATTGGGAAAAAGGAGCTCAGTGTAGCAATGTGGTTGCCTAGGCTACGTCAGCGGCTCGGAAGCTCCTAGGGTCTTGTGAATTAGCGTATCGATTTGTAACTGAATTGCTCTTGTTGTAGAACGGGTTAGGTTTGTGGGGCTAGGCTGTGTTAACGCAAATACTAACGGAGACATCAGGATTTAGGGACCCCGTGGATGATTATGGACGCACATGTACATTTTGTTTTGAAATTAGCGCGAGGTTTATTTTACCTGCCTTGGGAGTTGTCTAAAATGGGAACAACTTCACATTTTTGCTTGAGCGGCTGCATTAGGCAGATTCCATAGAACACAGAGGCTACAGCTATACTTAAAATTCAGCCAACCTGACCACTCAAAGGATATTTAATTTTCTCCTTTTGGTTACTTGGTGGTTATAATTTCTGAGTACAAGTTAGAAGAAATTACTCAGAATTTAAAACCATTTGCACTTCATAGTGTCCCTTATATGGTGTTAATCTTCTGGCTACTGTATTTATGATCCTTTGTTAAGATGTAGAAAAGTAATTGCTTCAGATTCATGAAGATACATGACACTTAACATAAGACTAAATTTGAATGTTAGAAAAATGACCAAAAAAGAGAACTTGGTATTTCAGTCACTAGAATTTTACCAGCTCCCCTTTTATCATTTGCATATTTGGTTGTTTGCATACTGACATGATTTCATTTTTTATTTTAGTTGGTCGAATTGTCTTAGAATTGTTTGCAGATATTGTACCGAAAACTGCAGAAAATTTTCGTGCATTGTGTACAGGAGAAAAAGGCATTGGCCCCACCACTGGGAAACCTCTCCATTTCAAAGGATGTCCTTTCCATCGAAGTATGTGTAAAAATTTGAATCTGATTCTTTTTTTTTAACGCTTATTTTTGAGAGAGAGAGAGAGTGTGTGTGTGTGTGTGAGAGTGAGTGAGTGTGTGTGTGTGCGCGCGCGCGCGTGTGCACGCGGGGAAAGAGCAGAGAGAGGGAGACAGAAAATCTCAAGCAGGCTATATCAGCACAAAGCCTGATGTGGGACTCGAACTCCCAAACAGTGGGATGGTTCCTGACCTGAGCCGAAACCAAGAGTTGGACGCTTAACCAACTGGACTACCCAGGTGCCCCTTGAATCTGATTCTCGTAAATAATTCTGTAGGCATTAGGGAAGAAAATACCAAGTGATAAAGAGTGAAAGTTAAAAATTACTGCTGGTTTCAGGAGGATGCTTTGACATCTGAGGCAGTAGCTCAATTTCATAAAGGTTGGGCTGTGAAAAGTGGAATTCTGAGAGGGTGCTAAGGTTTACTTAGAAATGGAATGCCTTAGCTTCACCAGACATCTGGCTCTTCACACCAGTGGGATTAGATTGAGAAAAAAGGGTGTGCTATGATAAAGAAACAGACCTTAGTTTTATTTTTTATTTCTTAAAGTTCACTTATTTATTTTGAGAGATAGAGAGTGCATGTGTGCAGCACAAGCGGGGGAGGGGCATAGAGAGAGAGACGGAGAGTCCCAGAATCCCAAACAGGCTCTGCGCCTACAGCTACACTCACAAACTGAGATCACGACCTAAGCTAGATCAAGAGTTGGATGTTTGACCGATGGAGCCATCCACACGCCCCAAGAAGCAGACTTTAGCTTGACTGATGACAAAAAAGTTATACCTAGTACTGGACAGGATTGCCTGGGAAGGCTGTAGCTGATTGAAAGATTCAGTGTCTTGGTATTATTTTAATTAAAAGATGACACTTCACAATGCCTGTCACCCTTTGTTTAGTGATTATTTGATGGTTCCCTAGTAGGCTCTAGGTTCCATGAATTCAGGAACTAAATCTTTTCATCGTTTTGTCTTCAGCATACAGTATAGTTATTAAATAGGCACTCAATAAATATTTGCTTAATGAGTAAATAAAGCATAATCATGAGTAGTATTTTTAAAAGAAACTTGATTAAGAAAAAATTAATGTTGATTATAAAATATTTAAATGTTTTACATTTATGTTTAATAAAATACTAAACTATACTAATAGAATGTAGTATTCAGAAGAGAGTTGATGTAGGAGGCCTGAGACTGCTTTCCTTAGAAAGGTTTGCTTGCAGGATGGCCATTAGCTGGAGTTTAGGAACTTGGCACTTGAACGATTCCCTGAATCATAATGATGGTTTACTGTGCCTAGATTGTTTGTACACACACTTTGATTTATGCTGAACATCTGATTTCCTTTTGAGAGTCTGAAATTTTGGTACATGGCTAGGTAGAGAGTAACTGCATGATCAGCCCTGATGAAAACCCTGGATGAGTCTGTAATGGGCAACAACATTGTGCACATGTTGCTGCATTTTTTTTTTTTTTTTTGCTGGGGGAAGAATGTGCTATATGACCTCTCATAGAAGCGAGAGAGTGTAAGGAAGCACATGGATTCCTCCAGACTCTGTTTATTATCTTTTTCTTTTATCATCTAGTTATGTATCTTTATTACATTATTGTAATGCAACCAAATGCTGAGGCGCATGAATCCTAGAAAATGTCTGAACATGGAGGTGGTCTTGGGAACCTTTGACACCAAGTGCTAATACTTGCTAAAGTACTTCCATTATCGTATAACAAATCTCAGAATAATTGATCTTATTTAGTAGACTTTAATGAGTAACGTGCCTAGCCATGTGCATGGTGAAAAGCAGTTGCTGTACTTAAGAAATTGTTTCCTAGAAGAGACAGATCATTACAATATGTGTTGTAAAGGTAGAATCAAGATGCTGTGGGAGGAAAATTGATGAGATCCAACTTGGGGGTCTCAGTGACAGTTTCACAAGGAGGTGCCTTTTGAACTAATTCTTTGAGTATTAGTGAGTGAGCAGGCAGTAAAAGTAGTTTGGACTCAGACTATGAAAATTCTTTTAAGAGTTTGGAGTTGTGGGGATGGGTGGGGAAAGACAGGAGAGTGCTAAGACTAGAGTCATGTTTTAGGAAGTTCATCTTTCGTATTACATGTTCATTAGTTAACATTACTATAGTCATCCATATTTTAGTTTCTAATAGCTGTTTTCCTTTTTTGTAGTTATTAAGAAATTTATGATTCAGGGTGGAGACTTCTCAAATCAAAATGGGACAGGCGGGGAAAGTATTTATGGTGAAAAATTTGAAGATGAAAATTTCTATTATAAGGTAAAGTGGACAAAAGGGAATGTTTATTGCTAATAGTAAAGGTTATTAGATGTCTGGGATACTTGTTGGACTAAGAACCAATAAATGTTTCAACGTGTGCTTAGATTCTCCTTTTCTTGTAAAAGGTATCATATTTGTAAATATATATTTAATATATATTTATTATTTTTAATATAGAAAAATTTGATCCACTAATTTTATTTGGCAAAAATACAATGGTTATGCCTGTGAGATCCAGGTTTACATACTTCAGTAAAGCCAATGAGTTTTTAAGAGTGGCCACCATATGGCAGAATTGTTTCCAGGAAAAATGTTCTCATTATCAGAAGGATGGTAACTTGTGCATCTTTATGCTTGAATTTGAAGAGCAACAAAACCATCGCTAATATCCAGGATGTCAGGGGATTTGCAAAGTAACGGATATGGTTAATGTCCAAGCTCCTAAAGGACATTAGTGGTGCCTGTGCCTTATCTTCATTTTCCCAAGATGTAATTGGGGTATATTGCATCATTCAAGTTGTAAGAAGGGACACGTAAGTACAAAAGTAAAGTAATATCTTTGGAAATGAGGAATATGAGCAAGGTAATTAGGATAATTTGAAAAGAAATTGTCATCAGTCTTTTAAACAGTATTCATTGGCTGCAATTGTATGTATTTAGTACTGTCACTGGCACCAGAGGGTTTATAAAAATGAATGGCTTTGATGATAATTTAAGATCTTCCCAGGAAGACAAGATTAAAACACATGGGACAACTGGAGAATAAATAATATGCAAATTAATGCTAAATTGATTGAGACTTTATATATTCTAGGAGACAGGTATGATTTATATATTCTAAATTATTAGGGGAGACATTGAAGAGGAATGGGTACTTAAACTGGGCCTTGCAGGGTGGCCAAGACTTGGTTAGACAGGAACTAAAACATAGATGCCAGTTTGAAGGATATGAGTGAGGAAAGACAAAGGCTTTCCTCAGCCTTTGCATGACCCGACAAAAATTTAGAAAGCCTAAGGATAAAGTGGAAAGATGAAGACATTGGGTTTCATAGAATCTTTGAATAGGTTGATGCCAAGTAGAAATTTGATTTTGAGATGTATGCAGCAGTTTGTTTAGGTCTTTTCTCTGGAATGGTTCTCTGAAGATTCACCTGGAGTGAAAGCCATAATGTTTGTATTTTTTTTTAAAGTTTTATTTATGTATTTATTTTGAGAGCTTGCGTGTGTGTGTGTGTGTGTGTGTGTGTGCGTGCGCACTCGTGCGCGTGCATGGGGTCAGGGCAGAGAGAGGGGAGAGAATCTCAAGCAGACTCCACGCTGCCAGCACAGAGCTGACCTGGGGCTAGATCCCACAAACTGTAAGATCATGATGTGAGCCAAAATCAAGAGTTGGATGCTTAACCACCTGAGCCACCCTGGTGCCCCTGTTTGGATTCTTCTGAGATTAGGAAAGTACCTAACGAATGTCCTGTCTAAATTGAATGTCCCATCACTGTTCCCAGTTTATTGATGTGTAAAGGAGGAATCAAAGTGTAGGCTCATAAAAATGGGAAGACTGTTCCCTGTTCTCAGAAGAGAGAGCATTCCTTATGAAAAGAGGGCAGAGTACAATCATTAGATTTCCGTAATGCAGCATCTTCATCTTAAGTTGAGATACAAATATGTTCTCAAAATGGCCTGTTTAGAAACCTGCCCCCCCCCCCATTGTTTTCGTTATTTTATTTGGTTTCATAAACTTTTCTTAAGGTCTAAAAAGTGATTAAGTACCCCATGTTTGTGGATTAAAGGTTGCAATTTATACAAAATAAAATTACATTGTTTGCTCTGAGTAACATTAAAGCCTGCCCTAGTTTTATGTGAATGGTCAGTGAAAGAATAATTCAGACTAGGACCACTAACCTTGGTTTTCTTTTAATGATTTTTATTTCTACAGCATGACCAGGAAGGTTTATTGAGCATGGCAAACGCAGGCTGCAATACAAATGGTTCTCAGTTCTTTATCACAACAGTTCCGACTCCTCATTTGGATGGGAAACATGTGGTATTTGGTCAAGTAATTAAAGGAATGGGTGTGGCAAGGATACTGGAAAATGTAGAAGTGAAAGGTGAAAAACCTGCCAAAGTAAGTAAAAAGTTTTAGTGAGATATACTTGTTATCTTAATTACTGCCTTAAACATAAGTAAAAGGATCAGGTGATTATTAGTTGGGAGAATGTTAGGATGACTTTTGGTATTGAAGCTTGGACTGCCACTTTTTTTTAAAACTTTTCTACAGTGGGAAAGATGAGATTAGGATAGCTTATAAGGAGATTTTTATTATTTCAACTTCAATTTTGGTGATTTTTTGTAGGTTTCTTAACTCTTTCTATACCTGCAAAACTTTGAATCAGTATGTACAGTAGTACATAGTAGGAAGAGGACAGGAAACCAAGAATCCTGTCTAGACTCTGCCATTTAACTGGTGGTTTGGCCTTGATCTTGTTATTTAAGTTTTCTTGGCATGTTTCCTCATCCTGTATAAATTACTTGAGGGTTTAGACTAGATTATATAACTCTGTAAAGAACCTCGTATTTTACATGTCCTTGAATCACAGTGGCCAGAATACTACCTAACCTAGTTGGCAGGGTTGTGTGTGGGAACTGGAAACTGAAATACTTAGAGGAGATAGACTGTTTCTCATTGTATGATGGAAACAGTAGTAAACTTGAAAGGACATGCCTCACCGAAAGAAAATTATATAGAAAATGATAACATTTTCAACTATTCTCTGTATACTGAGCCGCTAAATAGCAGTAAAACACTTTCATAAAATAGTGACACTGTATTGTATAGTGGAATGTATATAAAGGGCATTATTGTAATCAGAGCAGATAGATGAGACTTCTGTCAATCTGTCATTTTAGAAGTGACATGGACAGTGTTGCACATAACTTATACCTGTATAGCTTTTAAACCTAGATCTTTTGTTTTTAATCTCATTAATATGGTAGTGCACCTCTACAATTTAGGATTATTTTTACAGTTGTGCGTTATTGCAGAATGCGGAGAATTGAAGGAAGGGGATGATTGGGGCATATTCCCAAAAGATGGCTCTGGTGACAGTCATCCAGATTTCCCCGAGGATGCAGATATAGATTTAAAAGATGTGAGTACTTTCAGATTAGTCAAACTTTATTAAAAATAGTACTAAAATTTTGAGCTTTGTATCAGTCTGTCTTAATGATAGAACCTAGCATTTAGCTACATTAATTACTAAAATGCAACATATTTGTATTTTTTTTTATACAGGTAGATAAAATTTTACTAATAACAGAAGACTTAAAAAATATTGGAAATACTTTTTTCAAATCCCAGAATTGGGAGATGGCCATTAAAAAATATACAAAAGTTTTAAGGTAATAAAATATTTTTAGTAAGTTAATTTTAATAACTTGTAACTTGAATTATAAACTGAAATTCAGAGTTTATTGTCTTTTGGGCAAAATTACTTTGTAGAATAATAACCAGGTGTGTTGAAATAGTTGCATTTCTTTTGTTTCCTCTAACTTCTTATTTTGAAAATTTCAAAATACAGGAAAATTGAAAGAATAGTATGTGAATACTCATTTACCTTTACCTGTTTTCACTACTTTTTAACTTTTGCTACATTTGTTTTTGTAGAATCATTTTGAAAGGAAGTTACAGATACCATGACATTTACCCCTTCAATGGCTTAGCAGATATTTCCTAAGAATCAAAAACATGCTTCCACATAATCTTCTGGACCACTGAAAAAGACCCCCAGAATAACATTGATCCAATAATATTGTCTAATATGTAATCCATATGCAGATTTCCCTAATTATTTCACTTGGTTTTGTGTCTCTAGTCTCCTTTAATCTTTGGTAGTTCCTATTTTACATTAGGTTTTCTAAGTCATTTGTATTTTGTGCAGTCTTAAGTCAGTTGTTTTATGGAATACCATCTGTATTTGTTTTCTCCCTCAAGATTATTTTGAGGTTAAATATTTTGGCAAGACCACTTAAATCGGTGGTGTTGAATATTTCCTATGATACCACATCCTGAAAGCACATGTCAATTTGGCCTATTTTGAGTTTTGGCATTTGGTTAAAGTGGTATTAGCCAGATGCTTGTGTCATAAAAGTACCTTTTCCTTTTGTAAATAATAAGTACTTTGTGAAGTGATCCTGTGAGATTGTGTAAATATCCAGCTCCTAATCTTTCTTTCATCCAGTGGGTGTTAGCATCATTGAAGATCTTTGCCCGAATCAGTTATTATATTGATGGTGACAGAACTGATTTTCTAATTTATCATTCATAGCTGGCATTCTAATGTTTGAAAGAGCCTCTTCCCTCTGCCCCGCCTCCCTTTTTAGTACCACTGTAGATCTGTGGTTTTTTTTTTTTTTTTTCCAGTTCAGCTTGTTACTGTACTCTCCTTCTTTTTGATGTTCAAAGGGTTCCAATTTGTCCAGTGGAAGCCCCCTTCCCTGTATCTGTTTGACATGTTCCTATTAGTCTGTGAGCACTTGCTTGCTTTCACAAGGTGTTCTATGTTCATCTTGTTTCTTGATTTGGTATTAGCAGTTTCTTCAAGGAGCCCTGGCTCTTTTTATTGGGGGATTGATTTCAGAAACCAGATTCTGAGAGCCAGGTGTGCTCATCATTTCTGGGCCTTCTTCCGTGGGCAGAGCTAAGAATTGTATTAAAATACAGTTCAGGGGCGCCTGGGTGGCGCAGTCGGTTAAGCGTCCGACTTCAGCCAGGTCACGATCTCGCGGTCCGTGAGTTCGAGCCCCGCGTCAGGCTCTGGGCTGATGGCTCGGAGCCTGGAGCCTGTTTCCGATTCTGTGTCTCCCTCTCTCTCTGCCCCTCCCCCGTTCATGCTCTGTCTCTCTTTGTCCCAAAAATAAAATAAAAAACGTTGGAAAAATTTAAAAAATACAGTTCAAAGTCAACAGTTCAAAGTCAACAAAGTCAGCTGTATTTAAAATACAGTTCAAAGTCAACTCATTCTATATCCTCTCCCACAGTGAGAACCTTGGCCCAAACATAATTACATTGGAACGTAAATAATGGAGATCGTGAGTTTTAAAAATTGGGACATGTTAGTAGTGCATGATTATCTTTAGATTTGGGGATTGTTGTTAAATTGGTTTCTTTGAACACTTTTGGGGAAAAAGTTGGAACAAATAAAAATAAATCTTCTAAAGGAAAATAAAATTGTGATCATTAAGAATATTAATATTAGCATTTGATGAGCTTTTTATATCAGAAGTGACATAATACTTTTTGACATAGTTGAAGGAGCAGGTTAAGTCGTATGTGGCGTTACATGCCAACTTTATTAATGTATTCTCCAGATACGTGGAAGGTTCAAAGGCTGTTATTGAGAAAGCAGACAGATTGAAGCTGCAACCTATAGCTTTAAGCTGCGTGCTGAATATTGGTGCTTGTAAACTGAAGATGTCAAATTGGCAGGGAGCAATTGACAGTTGTTTGGAGGTAAGTCTCTTTGACATCAGACTTTTTGAAGGAGTTGGTTTATGATTTATCAACTTGAACAAAAACAATTTTATATACATTAATATATTTTATTACATAGGACCTAATGAGACTTGATGAAAAAGTTCTTTTATCTCTAAATACTTTGGACCTTCAGTTCTTCCTGTTAATCCATTCATTTAGCTTATAACGTTATGTAACTTAATACCAATGAAGATATTTTCCTTTTCCCTTCAGAGCACAGTATCAGCTCATTTATTCATTTTAACATATTGAGCACCTATTGTGTGCTAGGTATTGGAAGACAAAGCCAGGAATGATTAAGATTATGGGTTGTGGAGCCAGTCAGACTTGGGTGTTTTTGTTAGACTTCCGTTACTAACTTTGTGTTGGGTAAGTCCTAATTTTAGAGAGTTTTAACATCTTTATTATTTATTTATTTGCTTATTTTAAAGTTTATTTATTTTTAGAGAGAGAGAGAGACGGCATGAGAAGGGAAGGGGAGGAGAGAGAGGGAGAGGCTCTCAAGCAGGCTCCGTATTGTCAGCACAGAGCCTGATGCGGGACTCAAACCCACAAACTGTGAGCTCGTGACCTGAGCTGAAGTCAGGAGTCAGACATTTGACAGACTGAGCCACCCAGATGCCCCAACATCTTTATATTAAATAAAAATAATACTTGCCTTATGGAATTGTTACAAAGATTATATAACATGTAAGAACATTTAGCACAGTATTGGGCATATTTTAAGCACCTAACAGAGATAGGGTGTTTTTTTTTTTTTTTTTTAGATACGAGAGAGAGAGAGGTAGAGGTAGAGAGAATGTCAAGCAGACTCTGCGCTGTCAGCACAGAGCCTGAACTGGGCTCCAACTCACAAATCATGAGATCATGACCTGAGCCAAAACCAAGTCAGACATTTAACCAGCCGAGTCACCCAGGCACCCTGAGATTTAGGTGTTTCAGTTAAAAGACTCATACTCTCAAGGAACTTTTTATTTGGCTGAAGAGGGAGTCAGTTTCAATTTAGGGTCATCAGGATTTACATAGGGAGAATGGATACTACTGAGACACTCAAAGGTCACCTGTCTTCATGGGGACATCCAGGGATACTGACTGATAAAGCTAGATAGGTGGCAGCATTACCTCCTTAATCGAACAATTATGACATTCTTCCTATTGCATAGTTGAAAAATTTTCCAAACTGTGTATTTTAGAAAGACCCATCTCCAGTAATTTTTATGTATTTTGCACATTAAGCAATGTAATTAAATCAGCTATGCCCAGAGTAAGTAGAAATCAAATGAGATCTGGGGTGCCTGGTTAGCTCAGTTGGTAGAGCATGTGACTCTTGATCTTGAGGTTGTAAGTTTGAGTCCCATGCTGGGTGTAGAGATTACTTGAAAAAAATTTTTTTTTTTTTAATGAGATACTAATTTGGTAGGATAGGTAGAATAAGGGCTAATATTAGAAGGGAGTATACAACAGGAAAAAATTTATCCAAGGAAAAGTTTGGTCTTCACTCTGGGTTTCTTTTCTTTCTTTCTTTCTTTCTTTTTTTTTTTTTAAATGTTTATTTCTGAGACAGAGACAGAGCATGAGTGAGGGAGGGTCAGAGAGAGACGGAGACACAGAACCAGAAGCAGGCTCCAGGCTCTGAGCTGTCAGCACAGAGCCCAATGCGGGGCTTGAACTCACAAACCATGAGATCATGACCTGAGCCGAAGTTGGTCTCTCAACCAACTGAGCCACCCAGGCGCCTCCTTTTTTTTTTTTTTTTTTTTTTTAAAGTAGTCTCCACACCCAATGTGGAGCTTGAACTCCTGACCCGGAGATTAAGAGTGGCATGGTCCACTGACTGAGCCAGCCAGGTGCCCCAACTCTGGATTTCTTTTGGACCTTTGTGAGGCAGATAATATGCCTTTTGCAGTAAAATCTTAGTATTTACCTTTAGAAGATGTGAATAAACAAAATAGGTTATTTCTAAAATGTTTGTTTCAGAGCAGAGACCTATTAAGTGTTAACTACTGCTCCTTAAAAAAACTCCTAGATTGCAAGTAAAGAGTGTAACAAATTTTTATTCATAATGTTTTTCTCTGATAATTTAGGGTCCAATCAGGAGATAGAAACTATATAGTAATTTGAAAAGAGAAAGTTTAATATAAAAGTACATGTAAGAGGAGATTGGAATAGTGAGGGATTGGCTAGTAAAGAGAATTCTGAAGAATATGGGAATAGCAGATATATATCTATCTGCCATATATAAATACATGGAGCTGGGATGGAGCCTCAAGAAAAAGTCACCTCTTGAGGGCCCTTAGGCTGAGATCTGTACTTCACTGGAGAGGGGATAGCTGTGACTTACTGGTGGCAGAGAAGTTCAATGGGTACCATACTTGTGATTCCCTGTAGTGCTTAGGGAAGTTGCCTGCAGGGAGCTCCTATTGACCAGGTAGTGCTGTTGACCAAGTTCAGTGCAGGAGCCCAAGACAAATGCACGGGAACCTGCAAGAGAAACAGCTTTTCTCATCCGTGTCCCTTTAGTGCCCTCTACTGACAAAATGTAATGTGCCAGCTGGCAGAGGGTATTTACAGGGTCCATCCAACTCCATTATCACAGAGCAGTAAAGGGTTGATTTGTAGCTGACTGGCAGTAAATTGAAATCTAGCACATATATTTAATTCTTAATATTTAGATAAAAATATTAATTTTACAATTTTTTTGTAGGCTCTTGAAATAGACCCATCAAATACGAAAGCATTGTACCGTAGAGCTCAAGGATGGCAAGGATTAAAAGAATACGATCAAGCTTTGGTAAAATTTTGTTCTAAATTTTAATTTTTTTAGACAACCACCTTCATAAATCATACATCTAATTTCTTTAAATGTTTTTTTTTTTTTTTCAATTAAAGGCTGATCTTAAGAAAGCTCAGGAGATAGCACCAGAAGATAAAGGTAAGTTTGTACTTTTTATAGTGAAAGTTCGTTTTGTCCTGTAAGAATTCACCTTCATAAACCATTGTATTTTTTGCCACTTAGAGACCTATTTGTTCAACATACATTACAGAATGTTTGTTATTGGGCTAGGCATTGGCCATACTGCAGTGAATGTCAAGATCCCTGCTCTCAAGGAGCTTACATTCTGGTCTCTATTCAGAATATTGATTTTCACACATCTGAATACTATTTTTCTATCATATCATTTGAGATCTGGTTCCTATTGCTGTAATTCTAGTTGAAAGCACAGCACTAAAAGATAAAGTATTTATGATGAATTTAATGTTTGGGACCATTCCTTAAGCTGAATGAGGCCATAATATAAGTATTCTAGTTACTGGATATGTTTTAGGAAAGCTATGGAAAGTTAGAGCACAAAAATTTGTTTTTCAAATAAAGCCTGCTACAAATAGTGATGGTAGGCCTAGGTATTAAAATGTATCTTCAGTTTCTTATTACTAAAGTAAAATAGGAAAGGCACTTCTTTCAAATTGACAATCTTCTAAAATTATGTTTCATGGTTTTTGTGTTTGTGTAATGTTTCCTCAGTAAAATATTCTGTTAATAGAGCTCAGTTACTTTATGGACAAGAGTTTTATCAACGGCGGGGGCATTAACTGTCATACTAAAACATCAGTTTGTTGGGCATCCTCATTTTTTGGATGTTTTGAGAAATAACTCCTATTTACATATTTATTTTACAGCTATCCAGGCAGAATTGCTGAAAGTCAAACAAAAGATAAAGGCACAGAAAGATAAAGAGAAGGCAGCATATGCAAAAATGTTTGCCTAATAAGGAATTCAGTTTTACTTACATATGCATTGATTGTATAAAGGCAATAAGAAAATTTAAAGGTTTCTGTCTGTTATAGATGATCCCTGATGTGTTTCCTTTGATACTTCGGTTTCTCATTGTTTACAGTTTAGGAATACTGAAAAGGGTTCACTCTTAATAAAACGGTGTTACAAAATACAGTGAAGTTGGTTCTTTTTAATGGCTATTCTGCATTAGTTACAAAGAATAATGGTGTCCAGCCTGTTTCTAATCTAAAGACACATCTGTTGGATAAACAGATTAAAGCTTAAGTTTGTATACTGTTTCCCTTGATTCTTTGATGTATTTCTTTGTGGTTGGTTTTTGCTGGCATTTTTATACTTACATATAATACAGATATACATGTTCAGGGGTTGGCAGACTTTATCCAGAGGGCCAGAGAGTGAATATTTTAGGCTTTGTGGACCATTATCATCTGTCACAACTACTCAGTTCTACAGTTGTAGCCACAGACAGTATGTAAACCACTGGGCATGGCTGTGTTCCAGTAAAACTATTCATAAGAAAAGTAGTGGGCTGGATGCTCACCTCTGGTCTAGAATAATAATACGTTTATACCTGAAGTCCTGAATTTGACAAGTGCAATATACATTAAAGGCCAATAGTGTATTTGCTATTGGTACCGAATCTCTGAAGAATTAAAGAGGTAAGCAGATGCTACCTCATTGATAAGGTTTTATGTAAGAGGCGTATTCATAATTTTTTATGGGACAATTTTAGGCATAGGTATAAAATTTTTATTTCGTTGATAATTTTATGAACATTCTGATCAGTAATATGTGGTAAGATAGTTTGACAATCTGTTGACTTCTAAATGTTTAGTTAGCTTGCCATACATTTTAAAGAAACTCTCACAAGTGCCTGCAAATGAAATCAGTTGCAGTTTACATTCCATTGTAAGCAGGTCCTCCACCGCCTTCAGGTACCACCCAGTTAATATTCTGACTTGGATCTTTAATATCACATGTTTTACAATGCACACAATTCTGAGCATTTATCTGTAACCGAAATCCATCACCTTGTTCCAAAGGTACAAATTCATAAACTCCTGTAAGGAAAAATAAATAATACTATGAAGTGCATATTTTGACTTTTAAAATTCAAACGTAGAAATTGAACCCCTGCAAACAGTAGCTACAGAAACCTTAAAGGTTTGTTTTCTGAATGTTTACCCATAGAGAATATTGTGAAGATCTTGGTGTGTGCCATTGCTGTTAGTATAAATTACAGATAAAAGGGGCGCCTGGGTGGCTCAGTCAGTTAAGCGTCCGACTTCGGCTCAGGTCATGATCTCACAGCCTGTGAGTTCGAGCCCCGTGTCGGGCTCTGCTGACAGCTCAGAGCCTGGAGCCTGTTTCAGATTCTGTGTGTCCCTCTCTCTGACCCTCCCCTGTTCATGCTCTGTCGCTCCCTGTCTCAAAAATAAATACAACGTTAAAAAAAATTTTTTTTTTTAAATAAATAAATAAAATAAAATAAAATGTCTTGGGGAGGGGCGCCTGGGTGGCTCAGTCGGTTAAGCGGCCGACTTCGGCTCAGGTCATGATCTCGCGGTCCGGGAGTTCGAGCCCCGTGTCGGGCTCTGTGCTGACAGCTCAGAGCCTGGAGCCTGTTTCGGTTTCTGTGTCTCCCTCTCTCTGACCCTCCCCCGTTCATGCTCTGTCTCTGTATGTCTCAAAAATAAATGTTAAAAAAAAAAATTAAAAACAACTAGTTAATATTTAAAAAAAAATAAATTATAGATAAAAGTAGAAGGTACAGCAGTATTGGCTGAGTTAGTCTTACTAACAAGGGAACAACATTTAGCAGTTTTTGAGCTCCAATGTGTGCTACAACTGAAAAGACAAATTACATCCAGTCCTTCCCCCTTGAAGAGTTTAAAACCAGTGTGATGACAGAAATTATTTAAAAGTAAAGTCAAAAGACTGTTGGGGTGCCTGCCCTCAGAGAGCTTATATTCAAATTCTAGTCCCTCCAGAATGTACTAATTTTCATATATCTACATACTATTCTACCATATCATTTGAGACCCAATTCCTATTACAATCCTCATTGAAAGTTCACACTAAAGGATACAGTATTCATGATGAATTTAATGTCTGGGACCATTTCTTTGAGCTGAATGTGGCTATACCCTAGTATTTTAGTATATATACTCTCTGTGTATGTGTGTGTAGGAGCAGCCATGACAGAAATGATTTTAAGTCCTGTGAACATGGAAAGAGGTATTTTTTGGTGTTCCATAATCCTTATCTTGGTCTGAGGATAGAAAGGGAAAAGTTTTTTTGACAACTGTCATCTGAATTAGGCTTACCAAAAAATCCCTATTATTTCAGCACTGATAGAATAAGAACCATAAAAATGAGCTTTCTAAAGGAAGCTGTATGTAGGGGGTCATTTACAATTTCCATGCAATGAAAATGGTAGACTTCCAATGGTAATGGAAGTCTATTACCAACATGGTTAAAACAAATATTTGTGTTTTAGGAATGGATGGAAATCACATTACTGACCTGCAGGGCAAAATCGCTGTTCTGGTCCATCATATATTGACAGATTTCTGTTTACAGGAATACTGTCATCCTTTAAGGTTAAATGTGCTGGCTGGTCATGTTCATGATTAGTACCACTTAGGGCCACAGATGACAAAAGGTCAAAGCTGATCTGTCCATCAGGTTTTGGATACTCAATAGGTGTGCAGTCCTTGGCTGGCTTGAGCTGATCAGAGTCAGAACCTTAAACCATTTTGAGAAAGATGTTTAATAAAAATAAAACACTAATATAAAAGTACTTTATCAAACATTTTTATGAAAACTTGAAAATACCCTACCAAAGAAATAAAACTTTAACCCTCTTATGGTAACAATACACTATTAAAAATACTGAGTTCATTATTTCTCTACTAAGACAAGTTCAAAACGTTAAATTTGCTTTCTCTACTACTTAATGGATTACATTCATGAGGTTAAAAAAAAAATTTCTAAAGGTAAGCTCTACCCCCATCACGGGGCTAGAACTCATGACCCCAAGATCAAGAGTCACATGCTCTACCAAATGAGCCAACTAGGTGCCCCCCATTCATAAGCAGCTAATGATTTTAATACTCATACTCAAGTATGTTGGAATTACCTTTATGTTTTAGAGTCCATGGCTCCATTCCTCTAAATATCCAGTAAAAGATTCCAGTGTAAATCATCCCTCCATATACACCCAGTATTCCATGGCAGGATGGTCTTATATTTCTAACAGAATATAGCTCTTTCCACACCCATGATTTCTTCAAATTGTCCTCATACTCAGTTACATGGAGTCCTTTTATTAAAAACATGAAGTGTTAAGTGTCAAATCACCTCAAGGAGTATAAAATACTTTATCATGAAGGTATTTTGCTGCTGAAATACTTGATGAGTGAATCTTAAGTAAATTTAAACAGGTGGTCACGTGAGACCACATTTGAAGAATCTTTCCTGTGTAAATGTTGGCATCTTCCAAAAAAGATAACCATTTGATATATGTTGTTAACAGCCAGTAAGACATTTGATTTCTTAAACTAGTAGCACAGAAAATCCATTTCAAAACTGAATGAACCTGAAATGGTTACTTACAAAGTTCATGCTACTATAAAAGTGAGGCATTTTATAACTGATTAAATGAAACACTGTCACCTGTTACAAGTTGAATTGTGCCCCCCCCCCCCCCCCAAAAAAAAAAGATTATTTTGAAGTCCTAACCCCCAGGATCTCAGGATGGGTCAGAATAAGGTCATTGCAGATGTAATTAGTTGAGGTCATATTGGAATAGAGTGGGTCCTTCATCCATCGATTGGTGTCCTTATGCACATGGAAGAGAGGTGAAGATGGAGGCAGAGATCAGAGTTACTCTGGCACAAGCCAAGGAATGTCTGGAATGATCAGAAAGCTGGGAGGGGTGAGAAGACTAGAGGCAGCAGAGTAAGGTCCCATCAATGCCTAGAGAACTCAGAATAAATTCCTGTTGTTTTAAGCAGCCCGGTTTGTGGTACTTTATTGTGGCAGCCCTAGGAAATTGTAACAATACCTAAAACTTGCTGCATGCATTTAACTGGTTCTTCTTAACTGTCACAAACTCCATAGTGACTATACACTTCCCAGTCACAATGTTGCCTCTTCTGGCTCCATTCCCTTCCCTCAGGCTGTCATCCTCAATCTAGTCTTTGGTGATCTACTTGCTTCAGTATCATCTATGTGCTGGTACTGTGTGTCAAGAAGGTGAATGTATGGCTGGTGGTCCCAATAAGGAAAGATAACTTGGCAAGAAAATTAGGAAAAAAGTTCCACTGCTCACCAATTACACTCCTTACCTATTCTGTTCTCCTTGAAGTAGCTTCTTGCCTTTTCTATGTTCTATCTATCTCCTTCCTCTTCCACATCCTAGGCCTCCACTTCTACAAAGATACTTGAAGGCATAATCAGGTTTCATACTTCTACTTGGAGGAGCACTTGTTATTTGGAATTCTAAGGAATAAGGTTTTTTTAATCAAATATCCGTTGAGTTGCTACTATATGCCAAGTATTTGGGATTCATAATGAACAAAGTCCCTGCTCTGCTGAAGCATTCTCTGCAAGAGGCAGGAGATAAAGTTGATAATAAGTATCTTCCCAAAAGGGGGAGAATACTATATAAAAAACACGGCGTGTGTGTGTGTGTGTGTGTGTGTGTGGAGGGGCGGTGTTGGGAGTGCTCTGTGTGTGTTGCAAATTAACTGGTATGGTGAATGTAAGGCCACCATGAATGCGAGTTTGACATTTGAGCAAAGGTGAAGGCAGAGAGGGAGTTAGCCATGAGTAAAGACCATGAGATGGGAACATGCTTGGCATGTTTCAGGAATAGTAAAGAAGCCAGTGTGGCTGGAATGGAGAGTAAAAAGAGATGGAATCAGAAGAGTAAGAAAGCTGAGGCTTTTGAGAAAAATTGAGAACTATTAAAGGGTCTTCATAGATTAAGGGTTTACAGAGGTTTCAGTGTTCACTCTTCCTCTCCACCACCGCAGAAGGCAAAGCCTGCAAAGGAAAAGGTGCTCCCGGGTTCTGCAGTGTGCAAAGCTGTTCTGTTTTCAGATTGAAGACACTTCAGTATTTGTGAGGTATCTTAGTGTGTATATTACATACATGAAACGGAATGCAGTACTGTCGAACTTGAAATCATTTCTTCTTTCAAATTAAGAAAAAAATTTTTTAAGTTTATTTGACCAATCTCTGCACTCACAACCCCGAGATCAAGAACAGCATGCTGTACCAACTGAGCCAGTGAGGCACCCCAAACTTGAAATCATTTCTAAGTAGGTGAGATATCATTGGTACTATTCTACTTTTGATCTGAATAAAACACAACATTGCTGGAAAAATCTAATTACTGAGGTTAGTTTTCTTCACACAGCACACATTTGAGTGCTTTGTGTAAAGGGACAGATACAATATATATCTTTTAAATATCGGTTGAAATATGCATAAAAAAGACCTCAAGATTTTTAATTGTATTTATTTTCATTCTTTATCTGTATACTAAGTGTATGTCTAAAAAGATTCTTTTTAATATCTCAATGAAGACCTTGACAATTTTCTATGCTTTAAATAGGAATTTCTTACCTATTGTCTTTGATTGGAGATTTTCACCAGTTAGTTGATTAAAAATAGATTCTGCTGCCAAAATTCCACTTTTCATTGCTGTGTGGGAACCTTTGATCTTGGGAACATTCATGAAACCAGGGCTACAACCAATTAGTAAACCACCAGGAAAGGTGAGCTTTGGTATAGACTGAAGGAAAGAAACATTCAAAGTGCATTTTTAGTTCAAATTAAACAAGCAGAACAATATTACAAATTATATTCTCTTAAAGTCTTCTAAAGCTATAGGGAAAAATTTGAAGGAAAAAATCAGAATAAGGGCAGTTTTCCCCCCCCCCCCCCCCCCCTTTTAAGAATGAGGGTTAGACTATTACTACTTTTCTAGGGCTTCTTCCTCTTCTGCCCCCTGACTAACCTACATGAGACAGATTTACAACCAGAAATTAACATACATTTTTATTTTTACATATCCACATCTAAAAATACTCTGTAAACTTAAACAACTATTATAGAAATTGTAATCTGCTTTTACATACATTCTTGGTAACATGATTTACAAAGGATGTTAACTCTATATCCCTGTTTTATTTTACTTTGATATCTAGAGATGGAAACTTAGGTTCTGATCATGGTATCGTGACAATTAGCTACTACTTTAAAGATATATTTTAATTAAGTTAATAAGTTGAATTTCCAAAATAAATTTTATTTATTTATTTATTTACTTTATTTATTTATTTATAAAGTTTATTTTTTTGAGAGAGTGAGAGCACAAGTTGGGGAGAGGGGCAGAGACAGAGGGACAGAGAATCTCAAGCAGGATCTGCACTGTCAGCACGGATCCTGACGCAGGGCTCAGTCTCACAGACCGTGAGATCATGACCTGAGTTGAAATCAAGTCGGACACTTAACCAACTGAACCACCCAGGCGCTCCCCCCCACCAAATTTTAAGACAGTTGTCTGGGCCTTAGTATATACTTTTCATGAAAAACAATGTAATAAAAGGTAGTGCTGTTATTTGGGTTACCCAGTAAAAGCTTATATATACCCTACAATGTAGTGACTAAATTAGATTGCATGAGAAAATGTATTCTAACTATAGTTTGAAAATGAAAGAAGAGAGGACCAGTGCAGAGTTTCTTCCTTCTGTATTTTTTCTTCTTTAAGGGCTTCCTAAAGTAAGCCACAAGTCTGTGTTGAGAAAGTGGTGGGTGGTAAGAGTTTGGCTGATGGTGCCAAAAGGGACACAGAGGGAGAAGGATAAACAGGGAAACCAGTGCCATCAGCTGCAAGATCCGTAGCCACAGCTACTATCAATTACAGAATTCTCACTATGAGGGAGAGGTGGTGAGAAGAGAAGCTGGAGGGCAGAGGGAATGCTGGTATCAGACAGATCAGGGTTCAGATCCTTTCACAGTACATGCAGGGAACGAATTTATGATTATAGTTCTCAGACCGAATTCAGTATCAGAACCACCTAGATAAAAGAGCCTGAAATCAGGATCACAAAATAGACAAGAGGGGGAAAGGATATTACTAGCTGAAAAGAGATAACAGTAATTTGGATAATGACACTTTTCTTAAATAGGACTTTGGCCTTGCCAACACTAAGTTTGATTTAAGAACCAGAAGACTGTGTGAAGTTTATAAAAGGGCATGGATTGTTAGTGCCAGTTCTTCCAAAATGGTGCTTAAGTGCGAAGAATAAAAATCTTATGGTCCAAGCAAAATGATTTTTATTTTTTTAATTTTTAAAAAATGTTTAGTTTTGAGAGAGAAAGAGCACAAATGGGGGAGGAGCAGAGAGAGAGAGAGCGAGAGAGAGAGAGAGAGAGCGAGAGAGAGAGAGAGAGAGAGAGAATCCGAAGCAGGCTCCAGGCTCTGAACTGTCAGTGCAGAGCCTGACGTAGGGCCTGAACCTACGAACTGTGAGATCATGACCTGAGCTGAAGTCAGAAGCTTAACTGACAGAGCCACCCAGGTGCCCCAAGCAAAATGGATTTTTAAATCCTGTGAGGATCCTACACTGTATGGGCAGTGTTACTGGCAGCTAGGTATCTGGTCAAGGAACTATGGACAGGAGAAGTTGCACTGGGAAAGGCTGTATTCTGGGACATGAAACCACAAGGTTGGAAACTCTCCAGAAAAGGTAAGTTTTAGTACAGACTAAAAAAAAAAAAAAGAGAAATAAAGTCATGTACACAGAAACTACCTCATTTATAAAGAGAACAAACTGGTGATTGCCAGAGGGGAGGCAAGTGAGGGGAGGGCAAAATATGTGAAGTGGATTAAAAGGTACAAACTTCCAGTTATAAAATAAGTATGATTAAAAAAAAGGGGGTGGGGAAATCTTATCATATTTGTTAGCTCAAAATAAACAAAATTGAATTTTCCAAATTATTGCTTCTTAAGGTTCTTTAAAATTTTACTGGAAAAGTTTCTGAATCTTTAATTAAATCAGAAAATTTAAGTAAAATGTATGTGTGTGTGCGTGGTCAACTCTTCTCGCCAATCTAAAAAAAATCATCTGAGAGGCTGAAATACACAAGGCCATATGTTTTTAAATACAAATCTGATGATGTCCTATTAAATATACTGGAAACTTCATACTATAAAAATGAGTAGAATTAAATTGACAGGTATTATGGACAATATGCAAAAGAGCTGAATGGGCTTGAACATAGTAATACAACTTAATAAATATTTGTTGCAAATGAATTACTACTCTAGAAACAAAATTATTCATGAAAATAATTCCATTGCAACAGGGACACTGTTATTTTAAGATTCTAATGATTATATTTATAATTTAGCTCTGATTTTACTGGACTTTATGAATTATTGTTATAGTAACAAAATATTTAGAACTTCATTTTAAAGGTTAAGTTACTCATCACCCATTTTCTTTTTTTTTAATTTTTTATATTTATTTATTTTTGAGAGAGAGAGACAGAGTGTGAGCAGGGAAGGACCAGAGAGAGAGGGAGACACAGAATCTGAAGCAGGCTCCAGGTTCTGAGCTGTCAGACAGAGCCCGACACAGGGATCAAACTCCCGAACCATGAGATCATGACCTGAGCCCAGTTGGATGCTCAACCAACTGAGCCACCCAGGCGCCCCTCCCCCCATTTTCTATTATCTGTTACTTTTACAACAGAATTAAAAACAAAAAAAAATGTCCAATCTCTAAGATAGTTCTAGATTCCTAGAATATTAGAGACAGAAGGGATCATCTTCATTTTACACATGATCCCATAAAGCCAGAGAGGATATGTAACTTGCTTCAAATCCCTTGGTATAGATTTTAGAGCTAATTTTTAAGATCATCTTACATGTTTAATATTTTTACAATAGTACTAACAGCTTTTATTATTGCTTATTTCATTGTTTATATATAATTAATACATTAACTGCATTTGGTAAGGTTTATTTTGAACATATACTAAAATAGAACAATTCAGGGTAAAAGCTTGACAGAGGCCACCTAAAAGGCATGACTGTTATTAGGTAGTTGGGATTAATTAACTACCTTTGTGGAAAACTAAATCTGTCTTTGTTTCCTTGCTGCTAAGGAGTAATGGAAACTATCTTGGATCATACGGTTTTAATTTTCGGGTTAAAAACCAAGCAACCAACAAGAAGCCTATAAATTTATCTCAAGAAATCAATATATTCTTAAAACTAAACTCACAGTGTAATTTAATTTAAACTATGGTGTGACACAGTTTTTTTTTTTTCAACATTTTTTTTTTTTTTTATTTTTATTTTTGGGACAGAGAGAGACAGAGCATGAACGGGGGAGGGGCAGAGAGAGAGGGAGACACAGAATCGGAAACAGGCTCCAGGCTCCGAGCCATCAGCCCAGAGCCTGACGCGGGGCTCGAACTCACCGACCGCGAGATCGTGACCTGGCTGAAGTCGGACGCTTAACCGACTGCGCCACCCAGGCGCCCTGACACAGTTTTATAAACACTAGATGCTCTGCTTAAAAGTTTCTTTCTATAATTTTCTATTCTTTATCTAAATTTGTTACATTATATTTTCAATGTTTACTTTATAATACAGAAATAAATAAAAAATTTTGTTACCTGAAAGCCACCTTCATTCAGAGCTCTGGCCCCATATGCAATTCTTTTTCCACCTTCCAATGTCGGCTGAATGCTGGGATGGTGTTTCCACCTCTGGAACTCTCTAAATGGGCTCAGATATGGATTCTGGTAGTCTAGACCAACCTTAAAATTTTTATATTTAAATTTAGTAAGTTTATATAGACATTTTTATTTCAAATTATATCAAACTAAAATGTGAGCAATATTTATGAGAAAGCATTAAGTTTCTTAAGAGTGCTCAATAATACTTGGAGAACTATAGGCAGTAACTCAAACCTAACTGAATAAAATCTGTTTGGAAAAGAAAGGGCAAACAAAAGGATACCATGTGTTTGTATTTGGCCAAACTTTAAAAATGTAGACCATATTAATAAATCTTTGTGCTCTGTAAATAAAAGTTCAAATTAGAAAAGTATTTGTAGGTAAGTGGCTAACATTATGTTTCTACGAAAGGAGCTGTAATTATTTTTCATGTATCAATACCCACTCTGGTAATAAACTAATAAACTATATGTGGTGCTACTAAGGCACAAATGAAGAAACAGAATGTAATCATACTTAGAAAAAAAGAAGACAAGAAATATTAGAGGCTACATTTTACAAGGCATTATCAAAACGCTAAAATTAATACCCAAAACTTTTTTGCTCTCAAAAAATTAAGTCACTGGAATAACTATACAAAAATGATATACTGAACACTTGGCTATCTGTCAAAAAACACCAATAATGCAAAAACTTAATGTATCACATACAAGTCTAATTATGACATTAAATTATAAAGTTGCGACCAACTGCAAGGCGCAGTAACTTTATTTTTTCCATTCCTTGCAAGGTTCAAGATGTAATTTACCGCAGACATAAGTGGTCAAAAAGGGAGAAAATGCTTACATTTAAAAGTTATAGATTTTTTTGAGGGGAAGATGGCGGCGTAAGAGGACGCTGGGTTCACCGCGTCCTGCTGATCACTTAGATTCCACCTACACCTGCCTAAATAACCCAGAAAATAGCCAGAAGACTAGCAGAACGGATTCTCTGGAGCCAAGCGTAGACGAGAGGTCCACGGAAGAGGATGACATAATATTATACATGGAAAATCCAACAGACTCCACCAGAAGTCTGCTAGAACTGATACATGAATTTAGCAAAGTTGCAGGATACAAAATCAATGTACAGAAATCAGTTGCATTCTTATACACTAATAATGAAGCAACAGAAAGACAAATAAAGAAACTGATCCCATTCACAATTGCACCAAGAAGCATAAAATACCTAGGGATAAATCTAACCAAAGATGTAAAAGATCTATATGCTGAAAACTATAGAAAGCTTATGAAGGAAATTGAAGAAGATATAAAGAAATGGAAAAACATTCCGTGCTCATGGATTGGAAGAATAAATATTATTAAAATGTCAATACTACCCAAAGCTATCTACACATTCAATGCAATCCCAATCAAAATTGCACCAGCATTCTTCTCGAAGCTAGAACAAGCAATCCTAAAATTTGTATGGAACCACAAAAGACCCCGAATAGCCAAAGTAATTTTGAAGAAGACCAAAGCAGGAGGCATCACAATCCCAGACTTTAGCCTCTACTACAAAGCTGTAATCATCAAGACAGCATGGTATTGGCACAAAAACAGACACATAGACCAGTGGAATAGAATAGAAACCCCAGAACTAGACGCACAAACGTATGGCCAACTAATCTTTGACAAAGCAGGAAAGAACATCCAATGGAAAAAAGACAGTCTCTTTAACAAATGGTGCTGGGAGAACTGGACAGCAACATGCAGAAGATTGAAACTAGACCATTCACACTTTTCTCACACCATTCACAAAAATAAACTCAAAATGGATAAAGGATCTGAATGTGAGACAGGAAACCATCAAAACCCTAGAGGAGAAAGCAGGAAAAGACCTCTCTGACCTCAGTCTTAGCAATTTCTTACTTGACACATCCCCAAAGGCGAGGGAATTAAAAGCAAAAATGAACTACTGGGACCTTATGAAGATAAAAAGCTTCTGCACAGCAAAGGAAACAACCAACAAAACTACAAGGCAACCAACGGAATGGGAAAAGATACTTGCAAATGACGTATCGGACAAAGGGCTAGTATCCAAAATCTATAAAGAGCTCACCAAACTCCACACCTGAAAAAAAACCCAGTGAAGAAATGGGCAGAAAACATGAATAGACACTTCTCTAAAGAAGACATCCGGATGGCCAACAGGCACATGAAAAGATGCTCAACGTCGCTCCTCATCAGGGAAATACAAATCAAAACCACACTCAGATATCATCTCACGCCAGTCAGAGTGGCCAAAATGAACAAATCAGGAGACTATAGATGCTGGAGAGGATGTGGAGAAACGGGAACCCTCTTGCACGGTTGGTGGGAATGCAAACTGGTGCAGCCACTCTGGAAAACAGTGTGGAGGTTCCTCAGAAAATTAAAAATAGACCTACCCTATGACCCAGCAGTAGCACTGCTAGGAATTGACCCAAGGGATACAGGAGTGCTGATGCATAGGGGCACTTGTACCCCAATGTTTATAGCAGCACTCTCAAGAATAGCCAAATTATGGAAAGACCTGAAATGTCCATCAACTGATGAATGGATAAAGAAATTGTGGTTTATATACACAATGGAATACTACGTGGCCATGAGAAAGAATGAAATATGGCCCTTTGTAGCAACATGGATGGAACTGGAGAGTGTGATGCTAAGTGAAATAAGCCATACAGAGAAAGACAGATACCATATGTTTTCACTCTTATGTGGATCCTGAGAAACTTAACAGAAACCCATGGGGGAGGGGAAGGAAAAAAAAAAAACAAAAGAGGTTAGAGTGGGAGAGAGCCAAAGCATAAGAGACTCTTAAAAACTGAGAACAAACTGAGGGTTGATGGGGGGTGGGAGGGAGGGGAGAGTGGGTGATGGATATTGAGGAGAGCACCTTTTGGAATGAGCGCTGGGTGTTGTATGGAAACCAATTTGACAATAAATTTCATATATTGAAAAAATAAAATAAATAAATAAAAGTTATAGATTCAAACCCAGTGCTGCTTTCATTTTTAGTGACAGCATGCCTAAGTGGAAAATGGGCTTTGAAGTCACACAGACTCAGGTGTGAATCCTGCCTCTTGTCATTTCATGGGTGTATTTGAGAGAGTTGTTTAACTTGTTTGGACTTCAGTGTCCTGTCAGTAAAATAAGGATACACCTACTTCTTAGGATTATTATGAAACTTAGAATTCTCAGTGAAGCATCTAGCATTGTGTTGGGCATTTAGTAGCTATGATTCCTAAAGTATATGTAAAGTATATTTATAGTGTTTAAAAAGCTATAGACTATAATGCCAGTAATAGCCACAAGCACTTTACAGACTGACAAAGTTAGAAAGGGACCTTTAAATGAAAAGCATTTTTTTTTTTTTAAGTAAAAAGCATTTTACATGCTGCAGATTTCATAACACTGATGATCCAATGACTCTAACAGAATTTTCCATATTGGCCATGTAACTTACCACAAAACCAAGAGCTACCAGGGGTTCACCTTCATTTAAATGGTAGAGGAAAGAGCCTCCATAAGTATGTCTGTCCAAGGGCCAACCAACAGTGTGATCTACTCTTCCAGGTTTCCACTTCTTTTCATCAATAATCCATAACTTAAAAAAAAAAAAAAGCCCTAGAGTATTAAATATTTTCTATCACCACAATATATACAACTTGCCAAGTTTTATGTCTTAGTTATGAAAGTTTCAAGTCAAAGACTGTAATACACAAAAAAAGTAATACACTGAGAAACACAAAAAAAGTACTTTGCATATCAAAGAAAATTATATCAAACTGCAGCATGATAAACCGGACTAAAGGAAACTGGTCAGAAAAGTTATGAAGTCTATAGGAAACACCCTGAAGAGATGAGGAAAACTTCTGGGGTGCTGGTAATGTTCTGTATCTTGATCTGGCTGGTGGTTACATGGGTGTGTTCACCTTACAAGAATTACTTGAGCTGTACACTTAAGACCTGTTGCTTTACATATGTTATTCTTCAATAATATAGTTTATGCTTTCCTGCACTACCCCCCCAAATGAAAAAAATTGCTCATCTATTTTCAGAATGGTTCGTTTTAATTTTAAACAATTTCCATCTGAAATATTATTTAAAAATCAGATAACGTTATGTGCTATCTGCAACCTACCAAAACAATTAAGCCTTTACTCACAATAAATCTAGTTATATATGGAATTTGAAACTTTCTGAGCTTTACCCTAAAAAAAATTAAACAAAAGCGTTATAATTAATCTTTTACACTCTAATAAGCACAAGGTTTGGGAAAACAGAGATCGGATAAACTGAGAATATATACAATACTTAACCTAATTAAATTTTAGGTTTCAAATCAATATACTATGGCTGAGTATATATTTCATAAACTAAATTATCTTCACAGTGCAATTTTGAAGAAACAATTCTTGTTAGATGCGGTCACCCTACAAACAGCATAGGGTATCAGGTCAAATCTTATTTGGGCAGATGGCATTATAATGAAAAAAATTAATATTACAAGTATTTTTGGGGTGCCTGGGTGGGTCAGTTGGTTGAGCATCTGACTCTTGATTTTGGCTCACGTCATGATCTCACAGTTTATGAGCCCGAGCCCCACGCTGGGCTCTGCACTGACAGTGTGGAGCCTGCTTTGGGATTCTTTCTCTCTCTGCCCCTCCCCCGTTCGCTCCCTCTCTCTCCCCAAATAAATAAACTTAAAAAAATATTTAAGTTCAAGACTTTGATTTCAAACAACATTTTTTAAAAAAAGTTTATTTAGTTATTTATTTTGAGAGAGAGAATACAAGCAGGGAAGGGGCAGAGAGAGAGAATCCCAAGCAGGCTCTAGGCTGTCAGTGGAGAGCCCGATGCAGGGCTCGATTCCATGAACTGTGAGATCATGACCTGAGCTGAAACAGTCAGATCCTTAACCGAATGAGCCACCCAGGCACCCTTCAAGCAACATTTGATAAAACAATTACATGTAGATACAATTTAGATAATAATGGAATTTGATTAGCAGTACTTTCTAGCCCCTTAAAAAATATCTGAAATCTTTTTAGTCATAATGAACATCTCAAGTCAAGGAAAAATATAACAACTATAAAATTATATCAATGTTATAAACTACATAACAACACAAACAAGTTTAAATTCCATGTTTCAAAATGAAAATTACAAAAAACAAATCAGGATACCTCCTTGAGTCCAATTCCATAGGTTTGGGGATCACAATTGGCTCTCAAATCAAACTTCTTATATAGTTGCTTGGCTAGATGTCCATGGCAACCCTCTGCAAAAATTGTAACTTTGGCATGTAGTTCTAGTCCTCGCTCAAATGTTGTCTAAAAAACAAAAATGTTAAATTGCAACATTTGACAATTTAAAAAATACTCATATTCTAGTCAGTTTTTTTTTAATATGAAATTTATTGTCAAATTGGTTTCCATACAACACCCAGTGCTCATCCCAACAGGTGCCCTCCTCAATACCCATCACCTCCCTTCCCCTCCCTCCCACCCCCATGAAACCTCAGTTTGTTCTCAGTTTTTAAGAGTCTCTTATGTTTTGGCTTCCTCCCTCTCTAACCTTTTTTTTTTTTTCTCCTTCCCCTCCCCCATGGTCTTCTGTTAAGTTTCTTAGGATCCACATAAGAGTGAAAACATATGGTATCTGTCTTTCTCTGTATGACTTAGTTCACTCAGCGTAACACTCTCCAGTTCCATCCACGTTGCTACAAAGGGCCATATTTCATTCTTTCTCATTGCCAAGTAGTATTCCATTATGTATATAAACCACAATTTCTTCATCCATTCATCAGTTGTCTGGTCAGTTTTGAATTGAACCATGATTCAGGTATGGAAGAAACAGTACAAATACATAACCCTAGAAATAAAACTAGGTAGTGCTGTCAGTGGAATCTAATTTAAAATGTTATAATATATCCTGTGTCTCTGTTGTATTTTTCTTTATAACTTCCAAAGTACCTGAATGAATGCATAAGAATTAAAAAGGAAATACAGCATCTCCTGCTAAAAAAATTCTCTCCAAGTGAAAATAAAGTGAAAAGCCATTTCCCCCTGCTCAATTTTCCAGTCTCATCATCTGAAGCAAAAAACAGTTAATAGTTTTCTTGTGAATCATCCCAGAAAATTTCCATGAATAAAAAATTATACAGAGCCTATTTATATCCTTCTAACACAATCATACCAAATATACTCTTTAGCTACTTGTTTTTCACTTTAATTATACTTGTCCTCTATTGTTCAATGTATATTATAAAACTGAAATTTTTTTCCAAGTAGAAAAAAAGCTACAATTAAAGTCTTTACTTCTTTTTTGCTGTATATATTTTGCACTTAACACCTACCATAATGTAGATACTCAATAAAGTTACTTAATAAAGGAATACAGAATAATCAGGAAAGTCTCTTATGAAGCATATCTTTTCTGATATTTCTCTATTCATTTTGCTTGCATGTATGTGTGTGTGCAGACATTCATACAGATAGTAGTTTTACACTGACAAACTGTTTTATAACTGCTTTCACGTTAGTGATTTGTCTAAGGCAATATAAACCAAATAAGGCATTCATTTTTTAAAAATATTTATTTATTTATTTATTTTGATGGAGAGAGAGAGCAAGCAGGGGGAGGGGCATAGAAAGGGAGAGAAAGAATCCCAAGCAGGCTCCGTGCTGTCAGCACAAAGCATGATGTGGGGTTCGATCCCACAAACTGTGAGATTATGGCCTAGGCTGAAATCAAGAGTCTTGATAAAGTTAACTGACTGAGCCACCCAGGCGTCCTCCTATAGCATTCAGTTTTAATGCTTGAATAGAGTCCCCTAATTTTTCAAACAATTCTCAATAGTGGGACAATCACACCGTTCCAGTGTGTTTCACTATTATAAAGCATTTCTTACATGAATATACTTGGTGCTAAATATTTTCGGTCTGAATGGTAAGAATTATCTCATTAATTTAACAATAAACTAATTTCTTTGGTTACTAGAAATTCTGAACATCTCTCACATGCTTACTGGTAACTTTTTTTTCTTGAGCAATACTTACTAGTGTCATAATAATGCATCATGTATATTACACTTGCATACACATCCTATAAGTACTCTCACTCAGTACCTTTTTATTTTGTTCTTGTCTGCTTCCTTTTATTATACCTCATCCATAAACCATATTAACAATCTAGTATGTACAGTTTTACCCAAATACATAAACATACATATATTCTGAGATACATATACACTTAAAATTTTTCGATTCTTGATTTATTCTACAAAAAATAAGATCATATAATACAAACTGTTCTGTATCTTTTCTCAATACTACTTCATGAAAATCTTTTCAAGTCACTGTATAGTTCAAATTTTTCTTTTCAAAGGCTGTATAGTAGTCCATGTGGAAATACCATAGCTTATTCACCTATTCTGCTAATGCATAATAACCATTAACTCTGTTTCCAGTTTATTTGTGATCAAAAACAATGTTTATAAAACATACACCCTCGTATATATATATTCTTACAATACTGGTGCTGTGAGTGCAGAGACCGCTTCCAATCCTATGTCTCTCTCTCTGCCCCTCCCTTGCACTCTCAAAAATAAGCATTAAAAACAAACCAAAAACAAAAAGAAAAAACTTCTTGGGCCCTACTATAGGACACACTGAGTCCCAGACCTCATATAATTCTGATGAATCTGGTCAAACCCTTAGAAGAACAATGAAGTAGGTAAGACTCCAAAGCTTTGCCATTTGCTTATTTCTAGGCAGGAAGCAGTAAGAAACAGGAACATCTGCAGGGAGACTCAATACAAGATTCCCAATTCTGTTCAAGAATGTCAGAAGGAAGGATAAATTCCAAATTAACAAATATTTATTGAGGACCTGATATTACCTGGTACTATACGGTAGGTACTGGAGTAACCCTCCATGATCTCTGCCCTCATGGAGCTTATGATCTAGTTGAGAAATTAAGACAATAAACACATAAATATGAATTGACAAATTAATTTATTGAGATGTTAATTTGTGTTTTGTCCTATTGTTACAGGAAAGCAATGTGTTTTTTTTTTTCCTTGTCCTTTCCAGGGAATCTTATGGATCCATCCCCTTAGAGCTTTTCTTTGCAAATTCAAAAATAAAAGTTGTAAAAACCTGAAAACCAACCAGGATTATACCTGAATGAAAGGAAAGCAATCAGTTTAATATTTACCAAAAGATATTAAAATCATGTCAAAGACTCTATCAACATGACTGATAGTAATACAAATGACTCTTGTCCATAGAAATGAAAATTGTGGAAGTGGCAATGCAGTTTACTGATGACCTACACATGGGTATGTTTTTTGAATTCTCCTTGAACTGCTCACTGAGTCTGTCATTTATTAATGAGTAAAATAAAATCTGTCACATGTTTGTTTTATATTTGTACGAGTCATGTTTTTCTCTTTAAAAAAGTATTCTTAAACACATTATATTGACTTGTCTAAGCCTTAGCTTGACTAAGTCACAGCTAAGTCATAGTTCAAAAATGCTTCTGTATTTTGTTTTTTTTTTTGCTTCTGTATTTTTTAACAAGAGAAAAATTCCACATTAATCATATTCTTTTTTTTTTTTTTTTAACGTTTATTTATTTTTGAGACAGAGAGACAGAGCATGAACGGGGGAGGGGCAGAGAGAGCGGGAGACACAGAATCGGAAGCAGGCTCCAGGCTCTGAGCCATCAGCCCAGAGCCCGACGCGGGGCTCGAACTCACGGACCGTGAGATCGTGACCTGAGCTGAAGTCGGACACTTAACCGACTGAGTCACCCAGGCACCCCCACATTAATCATATTCTAACACACACTATTAGCATACACTCTGTATCAAAACTAAATTATTGCATTTAAGTTGATTCTCTTCTTTGTTTTGTTTGTCAGTTTGTTAAGCTCATAACTGTTAAGATGTTTACCTTTGGGGCACCATCCTTTTGTATCCCTACATCGTTAGTGGCAATCCCCTTTACACTACTATCTTCATGAAAAAGGACCTAAAATGAAAACATATTTTGTTATCACCTAGGATTCACAACCACCTTGAAAAGAAACAATAAACAGTCTTAGATTTTTAAGAAAGTGAGCATGTTCTCTAGACTACAGAAATATAGGCTTTAAAACATTTAGGCAAAAAAAAAAAGACACATGTTTTAAAGATACTCCCTTCTAGCATATAAAAGAACACAGCTCTAACAGTTGGAAATGAAAGAAATGCCACAACTTTTTGAAGAAGAAAAGTGGTAAGCTACTACAGAGGTCACTAAAGAAACCAGTAACAATAAACAAAAAGCTCTCTGAAGAGATCAGATATCAAAAACACGTATACAGAACCTGAAATCAGGGCCTGTAACAAATGAAGACCATCAGTGTGGGTGGGAAGACAATAGTGTCAGGAAAGCCTCTGTTCCAAATGAGCTAAGACCCCCTCCCCCCACCAAAAAAAAAAAACAAAAACAAAACACCAAAGAAAATGAAACCACAAAACAAAACAGAAAGAGGCTCAAGACAGCCCAAAGGTGATCAAAGTTTATTTCTGGAGCAAGAAGGATTGGCAAAAACTGGTCAAAAGGGTAATTCTGAGAATGAGAAATAGCAATCAATCCTCTGTAACCCTTACTTGGCTTCCGATTCCCCTATGGAGAAAAATGCTCTTGAGAAAGGAAGTACAAAACGTACACTAGATCACACAGAAAGCACAGGTGTGAAAAGATGAAACAAGGATTAGCAGCAATGGACATGAAAAGAAAAACATATAAATATTTTATTTCTTACCCTAAAAATGAATCAACTGTAGAATGTGGCTTTGAACTAGAACTGAAGTCTGACTCAGAGTACAAAGAAACCCAACAAACAGATCATTAATCTATTGATGATGATCTTTAATGGAGTGAGGAAAAGAAGAAAAGTGTAAGAGACTATGTGTATATGTGTGTGTCTGTTCACAAAAAGTAAAAATCATAGATTCTACAAAGTGTGACTTTTACACTGATCCCAGTCAAGAATATTTTAATAAGGAAAATGCAAAACCCCACATTTGGGTCTAAAAACCCAAATGCATATATATGAGCTGGGAAAACAAAAATTAGTATAGCACCAAGTATAATACAGGGACTTACATGTTTTATTTGACTTACATATTGTAAGGGTAAAAATAAATTTAAAAAATTTTTGAGGGGCACTTGGGTGGCTCAGTCAGTTAAGTGTCTGACTTTGGCTCAGGTCATGATCTCACAGCTTCGCTCGTGAATTCAAGCCCTGCATCAGGCTCTCTGCTGTCAGCACAGAGCTGGCTTTGGATCCTCTGTCCCCTTCTCTCTCTGCCCCTCCCCAGCTCGTTTTCTCTCTCTGAATAAAAAAACTTAAAAAATTTTTTTTTTCAATTTTCCCTGAGGCCGAAAACAAAAGAACTCCCCTCCCCCTCCTGCCGATTCTTCCAATTCTTTCCTTTAGAAAACTTAGCTGTAAACCCTTTCTATGTCTCTCTGAGATATAGGAATGTTTTTAAAAGTCTTATTTAAGACTCCTGTCAGATCTGCATCTCAGAAATGTGTTTCTCCAAATATGGAGACATATTTGAAATGTGAACACCATGGAGAATGGTGTCCTATTTCCCTGTCTCTGTGGGAGTCTGGGCTAGGTGCTTGGTTCTAAGTTATAACTTCCTGCTTGTCAAAAAGATACAAGAAATTTTATTTTTCCTCTGGATAAAGACACTTAAACTATATGTAATGGATTGTATCTGTGTGGCTATGTGAGAGAATGATATTTCTTTCTGTTTTGGCAATCTCCCTAGCAGACTGCCTGTGACATGCATTGCAGTCTTGGTTTAATGCTCATTAAATAATAAAACTTTTTTTTATAACTTATACAGATTTTTCTGGGTTTGTAGGAGATTTTGTTTTATCTATCTATCTATCTATCTATTTTTATTTATTTTGAGAGATAGAGAGCATGAGTAGGGAAGGAGCAGAGAGAGGGGGAGAGAGAGAATCCCAGGCAGGCTCTGTACTGTGATCGCAGAGCCTGACGTGGGGCTCGAACTCACGAACTTTGAGATCATGACTGGAGCAGAAATCAAGAGTCAGAGGCTTAACCAACTGAGCTACACAGGAGCCCCAGTAAGGGATTTCATTTTTAATCATTTCCCCAATAACACTCAGTGCAAATCAATAGTATGGTATGCTTGCCAAAAGAGTTATTTTGAGAGAAACAGAACAGATTCCAGAATGAAGAAGGCAACAGCTCTTCTCTTGAAGCAGTTTTTTCATTTGGGGTGCCGCTTTATGAAGAGGATAAAAAGGGAAGAATCTCAGGGCACTGAGGAATACTGAAGGAACTCAAACTATGTAACATTATGGTTGAAAAAACTGAGAATATTTAACCTACGAAAGAAAAAACACCAGAGTGAAAGTGAGGAAGAAGAGAGGAGGGCATAATTATAATTGGAAAACTGTCCTTGGAAGAGGGCACAGATTTGTTCTACATGGTGTGAAACAGAAGATATATTTCTATTCAATATAAGAGAGTATTATCAACAATCCAAACATCAGATAGAGATTATTTCACTCCTGATGGTGTTCAATTGTAAATTAGACAATCACTTGATGAAGGTACAAAATAAGGAATTCAAGTACTCTTTGGATTAGATCTTTTCACGATTCCTTCTAATCTTACAATTCTGAAATTCCATGGCTTTTCTAAAATATCTATTTCTTTACATTTGTACTATCCTTGGTTTATATTCAAAAGAAAAGAGATTCTTATAAATATTAAAACCAAAATAAAGCTGTACAAACCTCAGCAGCAGCATAACCAGGGTATACTTCAACACCAAGGGCTTCTGCTTGTTCTCCCATCCAGCTTACTAAATGTCCCAAGCGGACAATGTAATTGCCATGATTATTCATTGGAAGACCTACAAATATATGCTTATCAGTCTGACATTTTATCAATAAAATATCTAAATAAAATACATAAATACTTAACTTAAAAATTCTAATCAATATAGGGGTGCCTGGGTGGCTCAGTTAGTTGAGTGGCCGACTTCGGCTCAGGTCATGATCTCATGGTTCGTGAGTTTGAGCCCCATATTGGGCTTGCTTCTGTCAGCACAGAGCCTGCTTCGGGTCCTCTGTCCCCCTCTCTCTCTGCCCCTTCCCCACTTGTGCTCTCTCTTCCAAAAAATAAATAAAACATTTAAAAAATTCTAATCAATGTATAATTTCTGTGTAAATATACACATTATCTAATGGTCATAATTTCATTTATTTTCTACAATTTTGGAAAAAATTCTAATCACTAAATTAAAAACATTACAACACTAAATTAAAATTCTGAGTGGCTTACAAGGCTATCTCAATTGTTCTAGTATAAAGACGAAGAACCAGGTTCTATTCTTGTTTTACTACAAGTTAGCTATATAACTTTGGGTAAGTCCTTCAAATCTCTGGGCCTCAGTTTTCTCATCTGTAAGAGGAAGGGATTTCACCAGATGAAATGTAGTTCCTTCCACGTATGGAATTCTAAGATACTACAAATATTTGTCATACCTTACCTGGAAGAATTGGCACTGGAATTCTGTATTTCTCCGTTAAAATTCCAAATCTGTCTTCTGTTACGGGAGTGTTAAGTGGAGCCTGAAAACAAAAGAAGGAAAAAGAAGGAAATTTTTAGTTCATATTTGTAATGATAAATAGAAATAATAAAAAAAAAACTGTCAAAGGGAAAGTGAACTACTTTCCTCACTTTTCTTTCATCATTTCCTTTAGAAAACTTGGAACTATAAATCCTCTTTGTCTCTTTGAGATGTTTAGGAATCTTTTTAGAACCTAAATAAGCCAGTTTTACATCCCAGAAATGTCTTTGTTGGGGGGGGCTTGGAGACATCTTGGACATGGCTTCCTGTCTCCCTCTCTCTGTGGGAGGTTAGCCTAGGTGCTTGCTCCAAGTTGTAACTTCCTGCTTGATGAAAACAGAAGAGAAATTTTATTTTTCCTTTGGATACAGACAATTAACATGTATGTAATGGATTGTATCTGCTCAGTTGGGCTTAGAAAATCTTTTTCTAATTGATACAATAGCAATTCAATGAGATCTATTTTTGATACAATATTGTAAAAAGGAAGTTAATTAGGTATAACTAAAGTATTTCTAGTTTAAAGGAGCTTGATCTTTTATTTTAAAGTCTTTTCTTTAGTGTTTATTTATTTTTGAGAGAGAGATCAGGAGAGCGTGCGAGATCAGGAGAGTGTGCGAGAGCGAGGGACGGGCAGACAGTGAGGGAAACAGAGGATCCAAAGTGGGCTTTGCGCAGATAGCAGGCCGATGTGGGGCTTGAACTCACCATCCTGAGCCCAAGTCAGACACTTAACTGACTGAGTGAGTCACCCCAGTGCCCTGAGCTTGGTGTTTTAGAAAGAAAAACATAGATGAAAATTTTGGAATTCAATTTACTCCATACAGAAATAATACAGAAACCATATAATTTTTGACCTTTACAAAGTATATTCACAGGTAGTGAATATTCTAATGTTGGCAGATATAACATAACCCATCTTATAGAAGAAAAAACTAAGACATGTAAAGTGTAAGATTTTAACCAAGGTCCTACAAATTATGAAAGCAGTAAAACTAACACAGTTCTCTACGTATCATACCATTGCCCTTTCTGCTTAGGTTATGAGAGGCCATGTTAATTTCTTTCTTTAGACCATTTGGTTAGACTATCCTCTTTGGCTTTACATATTGCACTGTTCCAGGAAATTGACAGCTTTAATAAGAACAATGATATAAACACCTATGGAACAAGTTAGGAAATACCCTCAAAATCTGACAGGACTCAATTTTTTTCATTCTTTTTAAGTTAAAAAAATACCTATCTATAATAATCCTCTAACAGGTAGAATTATGTGAAAAGGGTTTTCCATATTCTATAATTTGGAAATAGAGATAGAATAAAGATTATGCTTTGTATAAAAACCAATTTTTCATACTCCCTTCTCCTTCCAGTCTGGGAATAATTCTTCAAAAGCACGTGGATCCAGGCAGGCCCCTGAGAGAGTATGAGCTCCTATTTGAGCAGCTTTCTCTACGAGACACACACGGATGTCCTTTTCATGTTTAGTAGCCAGCTGCTTTAGACGGACTGCTGCAGAGAGTCCTGCGGGGCCTGCGCCAACGATAACCACATCTGCTTCTTCCGCAAACCTCTCCATGTTCACTCCTGGAAGGAAAAAAATGTTTAAAAAAATACATGAAAATTCTGCGATGAACATGATCTGATAAAAATCACATACTGGGTTACAAATACTATACTATGCTAAGCGTTACTTATAGAAATTGCCCCTCTGCTTTGCATGAAAATTATACTAAGTATATTATTGTATTAATTGGACGTTCTGTTAGGTTCTTTTCCAGTGTAGATCTTACTTTAGGTTCTAGAAGCCAACTTTCGGCTTTGGGATTTACTACTATAAACTTAGCAGATATTTGCTTATCTCAATATCAATATGTGATAGTGTTGGTAAAGCTATGAAATACTATTAGATGATTTTATACTATCATGAAAAATATTTCTCTCCACAAAACGATACAAAGTATTTAGAAAAGCCTTGACTCTTCTACAGAAATTATTACTTACCTTCCCATCGCTTGTCTTTATCCCGTGGATAAATAGTATAGTGGGTAGTAATTCGAGGTACAACAGAAGTTGAAGACCATCTTGTACCACACAGAGGTAGATAATTTTTCTTAATTTTTAAGGCATGAAAGCACTGATATGCTGTATGAAAATTATGAACATTATTATTTCTTTTTCAATTAGCTTTCCTCAGGAATAGGCTGAAAACATTTTTTAAGAGAAAAAAATTCTAAGATTGGGAATCAGATCTGGTTTCTGTTTAATTTTCTATTAATTAGCCCTAAAACCTCAAACAAATCACTTAACCTCTCTAGATTTCAGTTTCCTCATCCAAAAAACGAAAGGGTCACTAGATGATGATTTTTATTTATTTATTTTTTAATGAAATTTATTGTCAAATTTGTTTCCATACAACACCTAGTGCTCATCCCAACAGGTGCCCTCCTCAATGCCCATCACCCACTTTCCTGTCCCTCCCCCCCCCCCCCCCCCCCCCCCC